>NC_136512.1:18787162-18909662 GCF_053919585.1 Euprymna scolopes
ATGAACTTTAAAAAAATAGTTTTTATCATTTATTCACTATATTGCTCTGTAATTAAATTGAGCTTCTTAAATAAGGATTGGTATATATTATAGGGAAATAAGATATTTTCACAGAAATATATATATATATATATATATATACTTTATTTGTTTTTATATAAGCAGTAATATATTGCAACACAGTCATGAGCATGTTTCGGTCAGCTAGTTTCCAGTAACTAGAGACCTCTTAAGGCAATACAGCTTATACGAAAGCAAAGTTTGCAATGAAAATATCGGGTCTTTCCTCGTCGGATTTGAGCGTGTTGAGATATAATAATGAATGGGAAAGGGTGGGGGGATTAAGGATCGAAATAGCGGTAATGAAAGACTAGAATGAAAGGGATTTGTATGCGTGTGTGATGGCCACCCTAAAACTTAAACGTACTAGTGTGTATAGGTTCAAACAGTAGGGGAATGTGGATTTGACATATCTATGCTAAAAAGAGTTTCAGATTGAAAAGTTGGACCTAAATAACATTTAAGTTGAAAAGCAAGATCTTAATAACATTTATGCTGAAAAATCAAGCTTTGATTCTGACTAGCCAATTTTCATTTTTAATTGTTGCACCTGGTTATTGGCAATAAACTAAGGCACTTTACAACTTCTAAAAACTAGTACGTAAAAAGCAAAGTTGGATAGTGGATAAGTATCTGCTCTTATGAGCTTCAAAAGTATTGTCTAGAATAGCAAAAAACAAAAACAAAATATAAAAACACATTGCAGAGATGTTGCAAGCCCCTGCTTTATCATTATTTTCATGGCAAATACTTGTCTGAGCTCCAATCAATGGTCCCCACCTCGCCAAACATTCATGAGAAACACTCGTCTGGCTGAAAACACTATCAATAATGTCCCCTAATATTTATCTGTGCCTAAACCTAAACGTAGATTCCATGAACAAAGCTTCTTTCTTAGAACTGCACACCTGTGGAACTCTCTTCCCTTAAGTAATCCAATTTACCAAATTTACACTTCTGATGTCTCTGTTCAGTCTTGAAAGACAAAGGATACCCCCTGCAGGGGCAGCTGTGCATGTAATTGTCAAGAAAGGGTTGCGCAATCACTAACCACACCTCTCCTGAATCGACACTGTTTCGGTCCAGTGGCAAGGAGAAGACCAGGACGACTGGAAACAATGCCGAGATAAGCAGAGAACACATACAGCACCTAGAAGTCCAAAATGGTCACCCACTGCTTAACTTCTGTGATCCAGCGGGAACCGGTGTGTCAACGTCATTATGCCGTATATACTTACGCTTCTAACGATTACTATACTGTCTTTTTGATCACTGTATACTCTTTAACCCTTATCGTCGAATGGCCTCTGGGCCTTGATAAGTGATGATTCCTTTATAAAAAAAAAAAAAAAACGTAACCCCTGTGATATGATGGACCTAATTTTTTTTTGATTTCATGTTTTTTTTGTTGTTGTTTTTTTTGTTTTTTTGCATTACCGAGTCAATTCCGATTATCTTGTTTTTCTGTTTCCTCAACGTTAATCCACAATATCAAAAGCTGTAATTACCTTTCCAGATTATTGCAGGCGGAAATAAGCCTGCCTTCCTCAAAAGGGACCATCAAAAATTAAAAAGATAAATAAAAAATTAAAAAAAACATGGGAGGTAGTGGGTATGCTAATCCTTACAAATATTGATTATAGAATTAAAAATTATTTATGAATAGAACAATAATATTAGAATTGGCATTACGAGAGAGGGGACAGAAGAGAGAGAGAAAGAGAATCAGGAGAGAAAAAGAGAAAGAGAGGCCAACAGAGAGAGAGAAATGTATGAATCCATTTAATAGTCATAACATTTGGCATTACGAGAGAGGGGACAGAAGAAAGAGAATCAGGAAAGAGAAAGAGAGGGCAACAGAGAAGTAGTGAGAGAGGGGGGGGACAGAAAAGAGAGAAAGAAATAGAGGTGTGGGGGGGGGGGTCATTCCCCTTCCGTGGATCCTTCTCTTCTTCTCCTGCTGCTCCGACAAAAAATAATTATTAATGCCTCTTCTCGCAGAAAGAAAGGGCAGATCTGAAATTGAAGACTTATATCAAATCCGTTGCAAAGATTGCAGAAGAAAAGGTTGGATCATTCTGCTGCTCCAGGAGTATCTTACTCGTGATGCAGAATTCTACCTATATAAGATAAGTCCTAAGCCTTGGCAAAGAACAAACAAAAAACAATACATACTCCTGCTCATAAAAGGACTCCCAGGCAACGCCGGGTATGTATAGCTAATATATACAAAGGTCATTCCAAAAGTAAAGCCTCCTTTTTTTTTTTAATCAAAAAGTTAAAAAGCTACAGAGACGGGAATTGGTACCGTTAAAAGAGCAACTTTTGTACCCCAGAATTTTTTTTCTACATTGTCACCACCATTCTGAATGTACTTTTACCAGGATTTCAATGACCCATCTTTGCTTCTGATGCACGTCCATGACAGGGGTTGCTTTCTTAGAGTTTCACACCGTCAATATCTGCAACAGAGAGATGAAACTTTCAGGTCATGAATGAATAAATCCAGTCATCATAATGCAATTTGCAATCCTCTCTGATCCATTCAGGCGGAATAAAAAATAGAAGGCAGTATTTTAGGAATGTTCATTGGTGTGTGTATATATATATATATATATATATATATATATATATATATATATATATTTGTAGATCTAGGTAAGTCATTATTCCGGCACGTCTGATTGAATACGACAGAGTTATTCTGTTTTCTGATTTTTCTGGATATCTTTTCCATTCGCCAAGCGGTCTTTTTTATTTCAGCTGGCATGTTGAATAAAATGGCACCCATATATATATATATATATATATATATATATATATATATATGAGAATGATATTGTAGTTTGCTTGAAGCATTACACAGTGTGAAAGGAGTTGTTTTTTAAGGCTATATCAATGCAGTTCTTGGGAAACACTGTGGACACGAGTTAGCATATAAAAGAATAATGACAATATTAGAAGAAATTTTCAATTATATTACGTTTATTTATGCATATGCATATTGACGTGTACACTTTAGCAGGGGAAATAATCTAAGTACACAGAGTTACCTCCATTAGACAGTTCTCGTTACCCAAAACGGATATTACACCTCACTAATACAGCAGTCATAACCACTTCTCAATACACGTAACACACAAAAATTAATCATTTATATACATTTTAAAAAAAAAAAAAAGCTATAATAATTCCCAAAAATACTTAATATCCACCACAACTCGTATCATGGAAATTGATTTGGCAGTCAGACTACGAGACTGATTTCCGGAAATACATAATTTTTTTTTTTTTTTTTTTTAATTCAACGCAAACAGTTGTATACTCTCGAAAATTAGGAACATCGACACCTCCCATTTTGTACGACACAGGTTAAACCTTCAAAATATTCTTCGTAATGTAATTGAAAATTATTGAAAAGTCCTTTTAATATTGTAATTATTATTTTATAAGCTAACTCGTGTCGACGGTGTTTCCCAAGAACCGCATTGATATAACCTTCAAACAAAAGTCCTTTCATATATATATATATATATATATATATATATATGCAAATAAGCATACACGCACATACATCAGTAGAGTTGTAGATGAAATAGATAATCGATGCTTTTGATTAAAAGGAAAAAAAAAGTCGATCAGTAATGTCGGTTAATAACCTTGATAAGTGAGACAACCTGTTTTTTTTTTTCTTTTTTTAAAGGTATCACGTTTCTAGCATCTACCATTTTGATACGGTTGATTTATCGCGCACTCCATGATTAGCCATTAAGCCGTAATCACTTTTGACTAGCATGTTTTACGAGCAAAGTCAAAAGTCAAGTCCATCATGTTTTTCCCTCGCCTATAATATAATGAAGGCCTCTGATTTTCTCTTAATAACGTCTAGGCTCTAAAACGATTTACCAAATACATATCTGATTTTTTTTCTTAGATGAGAATTGATTATTAGTATTATTAGTCAGACTACGGTTCTCATTCTAAGAGTAATAGATAAAAACTAAGTGATGCTGATCAGTAAATTGCAAATTAGTTTGTTTTGCTTTACATCATATCAAGCCTTACATTTCCAAATTTTTGAGATGAGGATTAGTTATTCGTATTATTTGGATTCTTTAGACTACTTATCTCAACTTGAATGTTATTTTCACAACATTTCCGTTGATGTAACCTCCAAACTTCTTCCGGTGTATCTTGTCAAACTCGAGAATCCAGAAGCCAAACTCGGAAATCTACACAAAATTTTGAACCAAACCCATTATTTAATCTACTCAAAAGCCACATTGATGTATCGATGCCTCCGTTCAGTCTCGAACTGTAGGGGCTGCTGCACATGAAATTGTGAGGCAAGAGTTGCGCAATCACCAACCACACTTCTCCTGAATCAGCACTCGTTGGGTCCAGTGGCAAGGAGAAGTTTAGGACAACTGGATACAATGCCGAGATAAGTAGAGAGCACATACAGCACCTAGAAGTCCCAAATGGTCACCCATTTAGTACTGACTAGGTTCAACATTGCTTAACTTCAGTGGTCCAGCAGGAACCAGTGTGTCAATGTGATTATGACGGACATGGTGTATATTTAGTTATAAAGTTACACTCTTGCAGAGGTTGAAGGTTTAATCCTCAGCTTCACTCGACTGCAAATTACTTAGAACTTCTACCAAAGTCATGACTGACAGAACGAGAGCATGCTACCGTCCGTGGATTAAATTAAGAGTCCCAAATAAAATTCAGTGTATTTTCCCATATTTCAGGGAAAGTTTCGCATGTTCGACAAGATACACCTGAGGAAGGTCGAAGGTTAGATCGAATGAAACGTTTGTGAAAATTACAATTAAGATGAGAACAGTAATTTATTATTATTATTTTTTATTCCATCTTCACCCCAAACAAGGCACAGTGCCACTTTGATGTAGAGGGCTACTATCAGGGGCATAAGCTACAGGAGTACTATGTAAGGAGTTGAACAGAGGGTGAGAGGAGCTGGACAAAGTGGATTGAGCAGAGCACCAAACATGCAATACAAGTAGACCATCAGTTGACTCCTCATCTACTGGATTGTGACCTTGGGAAAGCCAACCAGAGATAGGTGCAGGGTCCTTTTCCATGCGTGACATGGCACTGCAACCATCCCAATATTATGCAACTGTTGATGGAGCAGCCACTCTAAGCACTACCAAAGAGTTAGGGCTCCTGTACTATCAGTCAGAAACAGCAGCCAGGAACTCTCAATCCGGTATCCTCAACCCATTAGACAAAAATTAGCCCAATTTAATTACATTGGCATATCCGGCACTCAGCACCCCAAAGTGCTCAGTTTTAGGAGATGAAATGTGGCGGGAGGTCAGATGTTACATCGACCGAAACGTGAAAATAACAATTAAGATGAGAATGGTAGTCTAAAGAATAATAAGAGTTGCACCAAAGTCCGACCATTCTTCACTATGGCAACCTCTACTTCCTTGCAGATTTAGCGCCAAGACATTTTAGGGTCATCATCCTGGAATGGAGTAAAAAAAACATGCTGTCATTAACCCCAGCACTAACCCTAAGTCCAAGGTGGTGGTCGATAATGAAAGATAAAGATTAAATCTGATTTTGTCTTATTTTACGGCAAGAAAGATTTCCTTTGGATAGCAATAGTAAAATATTATGGGGTTCAGTGCTTGCTGCAAAAGGATAAAAATTTTCAATCATTGTCAGGCAACAATGGTTATCCCTGCTAATATGTGTGTATGTTTGTGTGTATAGGGTGTTTGAATGCATTGAAAGAGTCCATGAAGTGCTCGATCGCAAATGTGAAAGCTAAAATACAAATCATTTAATTAAAACTAGCCTGGGTGCCCGGCGTTGCCTGGATGTTGGAGGTGTGTGTTGAGAAAAAAAAGTGTCGTCTTTGCCATTGCGTCCATCGCCAAAGTGGAAGTGGCGAAGGTTTAAATTAAGGCTAGTCAATCAAAAAGAGGGGATGATTTTCTAAAATATCAGCGAAAAAAGCAACCCATCCTTTGCGGACAGACGCCACACTAGATGATCTCAGGTGCATGCTATCATAAAATATCTTGACACTTCAAAAGCATGTGGACTGGCTGTGCTATTAAAAAAGTGCTCTGCTGAAGTAGCTCCAGTTCTCTTTAAACTTTACAACAAATGCTTTAATGAATCTTGCTTTCCTGCTTGCTGGAAAATTGCTTCTGTGGTACCAGTTTTCAAGAATTCTGATGAAAAAACTGACCCAGTAAATTATCGCCCCATTAGCCTCCTCTCACTTTTCGGCAAAGTATTTGAGTCCATAATTAACCAAGCTCTAGTCCATCACTTACAGATGCTAAATTTCTGATCGACCAACAATATGGATTTAGGCAAGCCCGTTCCACATCAGACCTCCTAATTGCAATCTCTGAGCATATATATCATTCACTGGACAAAGCAGGGGAGGGTAGAGCGGTAGCTCTGGATATATCTAAGGCTTTTGACAGGGTATGGCATGAGGGTCACCTCAGGAAAATCAGATCATACGGTATCACTGGAAGAATACTTAACATAATTAAATCCTTCTTAGATAACAGAAAAATCCAGGTCATCCTCAATAGTCGTACATCTAAACAATATGATATAAATGCAGGAGTGCCTATCCTTGGACCTCTATTATTCCTAATATTCATAAATGACCTCCCTGATAAAATTGTCTGTGAGATGGGTATATATGTTAATGACAACACTATAACAGACACAACAGGAAAACAAATGAACACATATCTAAAGAAATGGCAGAAACACTAGAGCACGACCTCCAATCTGTAGTATAATTGGGACAAAAATGGATGGTCACATTCAATGCTGCCAAGACTAAACTTGTTTCCTTCAATAACTACAAGAAACCTTCTCTACCACCAATAGCAATGGCCAAAGACTCTTTATCTGAAAGTACATCTTTTAAACTCCTCAGACTAACGTTCACAGGAAACATGAGTTGAAACAATTACACTGAGGGCATTGCCAGGAATGCTGCAAAAAAGGCGGGTTCTCTCTACCGTGCTAGAAAGCTACTAACGCCCGAAAGTATCCTGTGCCTCTATAAGGCCACCATTCACCCATGTATAGAGTACTGTTGTCATATTTGGGCTGATGCATCTGCTGCTAGTCTCTCACTCCTAGACAAGGTTCAAAAGAGAGTCGCCCGCCTAATAGGTCCTGAACTATCATCCAAGCTTCAGCCTCTGTCCCATCGACGAAATGTAGCATCCCTCTGCCTGTTTGACAAGTACTTTAATGGTGAATGCTCCGACGAACTGCAAGCACTTGTACCCCCTCGACGTAAATATCCCCGACAAACCCAACAAGCAGCAAAATCCCACCCCTTCACAGTAGAGATCCCTAGATGTAAGAGAGCTTTCTACTCCAGTAGTTTCTTCCCCAGAATCGCTAGACTTTGGAATTCCCTTCCGGGTTCCTGTTTCCCCAACTGTACTAACATGCAGAAGTTCCAGTGTAATGTGAACCGATATCTTGCTGCCCAACTCCCCACATGGTACCCCTGTAGCTTATGCCTCTGATAGTAGCCCCCTACATCAAAGTGGCAATGTACCTTGTTTGGGGTAAAAATGTAATAAAAAAAATATAAGAAAAGTGCCCAGTTGAGGGTGAAGGAATTAATGTTTTTAGCCAATTTTTCGATATTTGTTGTCCGAGGGGTCAAGCTTCAAAACGATACTGATCCGTCCCCTCTATCGAAAGTTTTAGGCAGACATTCAAACATGCATACATTTAAACAGACAGGTGAGATTTATATTATAGACTACATGTTACATATTTCAGAGATGTACCATAGTTTCATTGCAGTGAATCTGCCTTTTAAAGGCCGTTCAAAATCCAAACAAATCAGTGACAATGAAAACGAAAATGTCTTCGATTTATTTTCCATTACGTAAGTCAAATAAAGCCATGGTGCATTTCTGAAATTATAAACATATTGTTTTTAAATAAATATGTTTGTGCGTGTGTGTATATATATATATATATATGCAAATGCTAATGCAAAAACCTGTGGTCTACTGTATACTCTGTCCTGTGGCAGTCATCAGCAACGACAAGGGTTAGCAGTAATATTAAAAATGCGGATGGTTCTACACAAAGCCTTCACCACTATAAACAAATCATCTGTGTGGACTTCCGACCAAATTAGTTGTAGCGGAAGCTCATACGTCGAAATCGAGAGAGCCCATCATTATATATATATATTATAAGGTAAAATTAAAAGCCAAGAACAATGCGTTGTTCTTGGCTTTTAATTTTACCTTATAATTTTCTTCAACAATGCTTCAAACAAACTACAATCTACTTATATATATATATATATATATATATATATACATATATATATACATATATATATATATATATATATATATATATATATATATACACATACACACAGGGTGCCCACAAAGTCTGGCTACATAAGCTACAGGATGCTTCAACAAAGTCTGGCTACATAATGTAGCCAGACTTTGTGGACACCCTGCATATATATATATATATATATATATATATATATATATATATAAAAGAATAATTTAGAAATATATATATATAAAGAATAATTTAGTTTGAGATTTTTCCATGTTGTTCATCCCAGAATCAGACAATCAAGAGAGATGCCACTGCTCGTTGCCGAACTGGCGATGGTCCATTTTTGTAGGGTGGTCCATGATAAAAAAAAAAAAAAAAAAAAAAATGAAGGATTTGTTTACCTGGTGTTTGTGAAAAATTTTTACTTAGGATTAGTTTCCGAAAGTCAAGCCATGAGAATATAAATAAATCAGTCCTTATTGTCTGAAGATTTGCCAGCCATTTTATAATGTCGGAATGGTGAAAACTGTGCCAAGCAAATTTTCTTTCTTTTGGTTTTATTAATTTTTTTTTTTTTTTTTGGTTAACTAAATTCCAAGTATTTTTTTTTTTTAGTTAACTAAATTCCAGGTAATTTTTTTGGGGGGTAACTAAATTTCAAGTATTTTTTTTTTGTTTTGGTTAACTAAATTCCATGTAATTTTTTTTTTTTTTTTTTTTTTGGTTAACTAAATTTCAAGTATTTTTTTTTGTTAACTAAATTCCAAGTATTTTTTTTTAACTAAATTCCAAGTATTTTTTTTTTTAGTTTACTAAATTCCAAGTAATTTTTTTTTTTGATTAACTAAATTTCAAGTAGTTTTTTTTTTTGTTAATTAAATTCCAAGTTATTTTTTTTTTGGTTAACTAAACTTCAAGTATTTTTTTTTTTTTTTTTTTGTTTTGGTTAACTAAATTCCAGGTAATTTTTTTTTTTTTTTCTTTTTTTAGTTAACTAAATTCCAAGTATTTCTTTTACCATTTATCAATTATGCCACCACAGCCATGACAAAAAAAAATGTGGGTTCACCACGCTGTGGGAAATATCCCATTATTTAAAATAAATATACAACTAACCACAGAAAGGCTTTATAATATCATTATTATTGGTTTAACGTTAGATTTATATGCTGGCATGTGTTAGACAGCTTTAAGAAATTGAGTTCCAGATTAACCTATCACTGCCCCGGTCTACCTTAACTGTTCTACATCTATTAACCCAAGAACTCTCATCCATTCTTTCAACATGACCATACCATCAAAGGCTCCTGTTCTGTATTAATCTCCACATACTGTCCTAACTTAATCTTCCTCTTGGGTCATCAGATCTATGGCTGTCTTTAAGACTCGCATTATACATCCGGTGTATTATTCTCATATTATCTCCATCGCTTTAACATAGGTTATACATAATGGCGTGTGTTGGACGGCTTCAATAAATTGACTTTCAAACTAACCTTTCTCTGACCAGGTCGTTATCACTCTTTCTCTCAATCCCATTTTTATCATTTCCTGCCATGTTTTATTTGGCTCTCCCCTGCAAACTGAACAGTGTTACCTTAACTGTTGTAAATTTGCTGACCTCAAAACTTTACTCAATTAATACAATGTGACCAAACCATCAAAGTCTCCTGTTCTGCACACATCTCGCTCTTCTGTATAAAACCGCAATTTTTATCACTTCCTCCCATGTTTTACTTGGCCTTCTCCTGTGAAGTGAATACTTCAACTGCTCTGAATCTAGTAAAGACAACATGATTCCATTTCTGTTTGATGAAAACTGGTTTTCTTATTTTTTTTGTTTCAGACCATCTACTAGTTGGTCAGTTGTGTACAAATCCCAAGAGTGATAGGAGCCTTCTATCATGTCTGAAAGTGATGCAATATTCAAGGCATGAGATTGGAGATGCTCTCTACTAATCCAAGTTATGACAACAGGACCATTGCCAACACCCTCAAAATGTATCGCTGGATTGCCACAAATAACAGGGATATGCCCAAGGTATGAAAAAGTTTCTGGCCACGGTCACAGTCTATGGTGTGATTTCAAGTGAGGGTCATATAATACCATCTCACAGCTTGAAAGTCAACATCAAAGTATACCTAAATGTGCTGAAGAGTGTAGCGATCCCCTGGTGCAATCAGGTGGCCACTGAATGACCCTGGGTGTGGCAGGAAGACTCTGCACTGGCCCACAAGTCTAAAGAGACCCAAGCTTGGCTTCAAAAGAAATGCTACGACTGTGCCCTTCATTGGCTTCCCTCCTCCCCCGACCTGAACCCACTGGACTATTTCATTTGGTCATACATCAAGAACATCACCAACATGACCTCCCACAACAGCAAAGTCAGCCTGATCGCCATCGTCTGTTGAGTATTTGCTAGCGTTTGTGGAAAAGGCATGCTCCTAGTTTCAGACCCGTATCAAGGTGGTGATTGAGGCTGAAGTCGGCTACATTGAATAGCTCTATTACATAATCAAGTTAACTGAATTGATTTTTTCAATAAAATTTTTAAAATAGTGTTGTTTTCTTTAGGGCAACAAATTTAGCATTCCACTCTGTACTTACCCAAACCTCTCATTCTTTCAACAAAATCTGTTTTGCGTACATCTCCCTATACTGTCCAGATTTAATCTCCTGCTGAGGTTATCAGTTTACAAAAACAAATGCCAACGAGAGAATCAGTGAAGCCATGCTGATTCATATGAATAACTAATCGTTAACCAAAGTCAAGCAATATTAGACCAGATCAGCACCAGATGGGTGACCATTGGGGAAAACTAGGTGCTGTATGTGTGAGAACATTGTCAGGTCCCCGAAAGAACTGCAAAAAAACAAAGAACATCATCAGAATATACACGTGAGTGGGGATCGTTGTGAATTGAATATCGAATATCATTCATCCTAGATCATTTGTCATGTCATACGAATGACTGATAGTTGAACAGTTTTTGTTTTTATTACCATTCACTGATGACCCTTACCAAATTGTCAAGGACTGAAGGTAATCCCTCTACCTGCTCTACAAGTATTTTAATGGTGAATACGCCAACGAAGTACAAGCTCTAGTACCACCTCGATGTAAATACCCCTGACAAACCCGACAAGCAGAAAAATCCCAGCCATACCCAGTAGAAATCCCTAATATAAGAAAGCGTTCTAATCTATGTTTCTTCCCTAGGACTGGTATACTTTGGAATTCCCTTCCGGGTTCCTGTTTCCCTGACTGTACTGACATGCAAAAGTTCAAATGTAGTGTAAATAGACATCTTGCTGCTCAACTCTCCACATAGTACCCCTACAAATTATGTCCCAGATAGAAGCCCTCTACATCAAAGTGGCACTGTGCCTCGTTTGGGCTGAAAATGCAATTTAAAAAAAAAAATTTTAAGTACAAATTTTTTTTATTACAAAGAGTTATCTCCCTTACATTTTCATCGTCATAACGAACTAACTAGAATAATAATTTTGGATGCAAGTCCACAGTTCAATCTAAATAAATAAATAAATACAGAAAAATCTTTGACGTATGTACTCATCTGTGAACAAAAAATGTCACATTCCAAAAATCACAAATTTATCAAGTAATTATCTATCTCAACTATTATATATAAAAAAAAAACTGTGTGCGCGAGTTAATTCCTTATGGACTTGAAAAGGTCTGAGTCCATGTTTTTGAAATTTCACAAAGGTACTTCATGTGACTGGGAGTGTTCTTATCCAGGGTCCTCTTTTTTGTGAGTACGTCACCAGAAACTGGTGTCACAGCAAATAAATGAAGTGGGTCAAGAATGGTGGAAAAAAAAAGAAGAGAAAGCACTTGCCAGACCTCTGTTAAATGAATGCAAAGAGAACTGGGACCTTGGGGAGGTTTATTGCCATCCAAATTCGAATGAAGACCAATGGTCACTGCGAATTAGAAATGCTGTTGCAATAACACAAATTCATCTGCAAAGGTTACTGAAAGAGCTTGGGAGACTTGTTGTCACTCAGACTCCAGAGAACATCATAAGTTGTTCTCAAAGAGAAAGCTTTGATGATGGTTTGTACGAGTAAATAATAAAAACAGTTACGACGTCTGCTTATCATCATAGACGTCATTGAGGCTGCTGTACTTCTGCTGCTAGTGCATAAACACTACTTGAAAAAGTTGGCATCAAGCAATCTAATCCAATGTTGCATATCTGCAGGAAGAGTGCCACCTGTGTGGAACTACCGAAATGTCATTCCAGAGCGTGAGCAGTTACTTAGCTGAAGGTGTCTAAGCCAAGACGATGCAGAAAAAAATGTGCTGAGGCATACCGACCATATTATTAGAGCCACTTGTTACTCGGTCTGTGTGTCGGGCAACATTGCTACGCAAAAAGGATGACACTCTTTGGCAAGCATTGCTCTTTGTTATTGCCAAACAGCATCTCCAAGTCTTTCGACAAATCTCTATCTGAACGGTGCCAGGAGGAAATGCAGTTTTGTTAGTTATGGTTGTCCATCCCTGTGGATGACGACGTTTTCTTTATTAAAAATTTTTATTTTTTATTTTTATATTTTTTTTAATTGACTTTGTGACTCCGTTGACGACTGAAGCCCAATGCATGATTTACACAGAGCACAGAAAGATAGAATTTGGGTTTTGGTGGTGAGTGGCCGCTGCTCGTTGGTGTCTCAGTATGCAATGCCCAGTAGCTGCTCGCTCAGGCTCGTTGTTGAAGAAGGCCAACTTGCTATCACATGTGGAGCGGCAAGTGTCTCTGTCCGCTGCCAATGTCTCCAAACCATTGAAGGGGATATTGAAGCACTTGTAGGTGACCTTGATGCAGTCTTTGTAGCGTTTCCTTGGGCAGCTGATGTTTCGTTGACTATGAGTGAGCTGACCGTAGAGTACTCGTCGAGGTAGTCTGTTTGAGGGCACCCTGATGACGTGGCCTAACCACTTGACGACGGATAAGGAGCAACTCCAGCTCTTCTGCAGCATTGTACAACACATGAAATGCCGCATGTTTAGTGGGGAGCGTAGGATGATAGTTCCAAGCCTGAACTTGCAAGAATCGCACAGACAATAGCAGTACTGTACAAACCATACAGAATGACACAATCATTCAGCTTAAAACTAAACTGATGCGTGTGTGTGTGTGTATGTGTGTGTGTGTGCGTGTGTGCGTGCATGTGTGTGTGTGTGTGTGTGTGAGAGAGAGAGAGAAAACGTGTGTCTGAGTGTATTTTTATGTATGTCTGACCACCGGGAAGCTGGAAGCAGCCAACATTAAGTACTTTTGGGCAATTGTCAGAGACAACAGATCCAAGCCAAAAGTCCTTACAAAAACTATAGATAATAGCAATATTAATTAAAGGCCTCATATTGAATGACGTAATAACTCAGCTCAAAAACCAGATCGACATGTGAAAGAGGGAGAGAGAGAGAGAGAAAGAGAGACAGCGTGTGTGCTAGTATTTTATGCATATACACTAATGTGTATGTCTGACCAGCGATAGGCTGGAAGCTGTCAACAACTTTAAGTACCTTTGGGCAGTTACGATGGATAACAGATTAAGAATTGTGCAGACAACAACAGTACTGGCAAAAACTAAGGCAACAAATAGAATGATACAATCACAGGCAGCTAAAAATTTAGATAGACGCCTGTCTGAGTGTATTGTATATACGAGTCATTGTATATACTTGTGTCATGTCTGACTGACAAGAAGACAGAGTGCTTTGTGGTGGATAACTGATCCACGCCTGAAGTCTTTGCAAGAATTGCGCAGACAACAGCAGTACTGGCTAAACTAAGGCCTCATATAGAATGACACAATCACAGCTCAAAAAACAGACTGATGTGTGTGCACGTGTGTGAGAGAGAGATGTGTGTCTGAGTATATTGTACACATACATAATTTTTTTTTTTGTTTACTTGCTTCCCCACGAGGGCAGAGTTAGACACAAGGTCGGTTTTTAATGTGGGTGGGGAACCAGCTCCCCAAAACGGGTCACTCTGGTTAGTAACAAAAATGAAAAAATGTATCAATCATGAAAGATTTCTCCTCCACTAACCGGGACCAAAAAAATGAAGTGAAAAAAAGTGAAATACAGCATCAGAACAGATACTACACTTTGATCCTGGCCCGTTGTGCATATGTCTGGTGCCTGGAAGCTGTCAACAGTTCTAAGTACTTTAGGGCAGTTATGATGGATGATAAATCTTGCAAAACAATAGTAGCACTGGCCAATATCCATTAACAGAAACAATATCCAAGAAAAAAGATTGATGTCATGTCCCTATTTCTGTAGGTGTACGAGTCAAGGACGCGAGAGAAGGATACAGATAGGATTAAATAATATATATATATATATATATATATATATATATATATATATATAGTGTATATTTGTGTGTGTGTGTGTATATGTGTATTGGGGTGGAGAGGGCTCCCGTAAGCCGTGGTGAAGGCAACCCTTCTAGGAGAAGCAAATCTCTGATTTAAAAAACCATAAAGCAGAAGACCAGTACCCACATTAAGCTGGTCTGCAGTTTAATTTGTTGCTGGCTATCTTGCTCTTGCTTGTTGCTGGATCTCAACATTTTGAACCGAGAGAGAGACTTAGCTGTCGTACAAAGCTAAGACTCTGTAACATCATATTTGTATAGATACTTCCTCAGACATTTGGGCTCCTGGATTTTAAATGTCTGAGGGAGTGGCACTCGTCTGACAAGACGTTGCAATCATCATCATCATCATATATAGTTTAAATTTTCTTTCTCTTATAAGTTGAACCTTACAATTAAAATTTATTATTCGATTGAATACTCCAAAAAAACAATTTACAAAGTCCTTATTCCGTGGAGTTTCAAAGAATGCTATTCTTGCTATTCTTCTTATCAGAGGACATAAAGAAATCAGCAAATTATATTTGTAGCGATGCTAGAATTTGCTGGTTATGGCATTAAGTGAAAACGCAATTTATTGTAGTTATAAATTGCCAAGAAAAGTGAAAAAATGTTGGATATATAAAAAAATATATAAAAACAAACCGCGCATAATGTTTCAGCTTGCATGAAAATTCTCTCAAATTGATCCGAAATGCGAAAATAGTTCTTTCGAGAGAATGGATTCCAAAATTAAGTCCAGCATATAATCCAATTGGAAAGCTTTCAAAACAGCCTATATAAATACTGGTATTTATATTAGTTTGAAGTTTACCGTTGTGTATATCAGGTAAACATTACATCCCTTTGATTTCATTAATATATATATATATATATATATATATATATATATATATATATATATATATATATATATTGATTGGCGGGAATATATATATATATCAGCTTCTGAGAGCTGAATCCATTAAAAACCGACACAACAAACAAAATTCCAAATCAATATTAATCCCCAGACTTAAAAAAAAAAAACTCTCTAGAACTCCACAACCATTCCAACATCACGAAAAAAAATATATTTGTAATCTTCTATTATATAAAAGTCAAAATGGGCGCGAGCGTTTGTGTATGTCCATGACAGGCATTTTGGATTGGGGTTCTCGTGTCGGTTATATTACAAAACAAAAAAAAGAAAAGATTGATGTCATGTCCATATTCCTGTAGGCATTCGAATCAAGGACGCGAAAGAAGGATTTTTGAAACTCTCATACAAACATCTCATAAAAAAGAAGTAAAAAAAAAAAAAGAAGAACAGAGAAATGAAGCCGTATTAATTTCTACAAACCAAAACATTAAATATATATATATATATTTATATATATATATATATATATTTCTGTGGAAATATATATATATTTATATATATATATTTCTGAGGAAATATACTTTATTTCCTTATAATATACACCGATCCTTATTTAATAAGCTCAATGTAATTACAGAGCAATATAATGAATGAGAGACAAAAGTCTATATTCCAAAATTCATGATGTTGATCATCTTACAATTTATTCCTTTAATTCAGTTGACATTTACAATTCTTGACAGTGACATGAAAAGGAGATAATTGTGGGGAATTTTATTGAAAGCAGACGAGTGCCGTACATTGTTATTACATATGTGTATGTTATGTTTATGGGGCAAAAAATAAGACTGAAATTCAACAAAGAACAAGTGAATTTATTGGAAGCCTGGAAGAATCATGGACTACAATAGAAAAATGCGAGCATGAAAAGTAATATGGTTAAGCTTAAACATGGAAAAGTAAAGGACTAGTTGTTAAAACTGGAAAAGAAAAGAACAAGACATTCCAGTAAAAAATATAATAAATTTATAACTTAAAATATTGCAGCATTAAGAATTTTTTTTTTTAATTCAATTTATAACATTATATAATCAATTCTTAATGCTGCAATATTTTAAGTTATAAATTTATTATATTTTTTACTAGAATATCTTGTCCTTTTTTTCCAATTTTAACAACTAGCCCTTTACTTTTCCATGTTTAAGCTTAACCATATTACTTTTCATGCTCGCATTTTTCTTTCGAGATTATATATATATAATGTTTAGAGAGTTAGGAGAATAGAGTAAATTCAATTCTATAAGAAGAGATATATCGGGATAATATAAAGCTCAACACAATTCATTTGTGCTTATATAGGAAACAATAAGAATGGAAAATGAAATCACAAAGACTATATATGCATAAATATAGAATAGTTCATTTATTTAATAAAGGTATACAAACATTTAGTTGGGGGATAGAGGGGATTCTTTATATCAAGGTATTTCGAAGCTTAATGCTTCTCATCAGAAGAGTAGAGAAAATGCTAGGTGACATAATGGGGATGCGACGTCTAGTATGGGATTCATCAGGAACAAAATAAATCAATGAACATATTGATGTTATTATAAAGAGTCTCCTCTATCCCCCAAGTAAATGTTTGCATACCTTTATTAAATAAACGAACCATTCTATACTCACCAACATATAGTTTTTGACTTCATTTTCCACTCCTATTGTTTCCTATATATATATACTAGCAGGGGTGCCCGGCGTTGCTCGGGTGTTTGGAGGTGTATGCTGTGCAAAAAAAGCAAAAAAAAAAAAAAAAATGGTTAATTTTTTAAAACTTTGACCCCTATTATAACCCCTTAAAATTTATAGTTTCGGGCTCAAATCACTTTATTAAGTTAGATCCAGGTTCAAGGAACCTATATCTAAAATTTCAAGTGTCTAGACCCAAAATTGTCGGAGGAGTTTGGTAGAGTTCTTAAAGGTCAAATCGCTGAAATTTGACCCCTTAACAGCCAAATTTCTGGCTGACACCCGTCACATCGATTTTCCCAAATCTCAGTACCCGGTATTTCAAATTTCGAGTCTATAGACTAAAAATTGACAGAGTTATTGCGTAGGGAAATGTACACAGACAGACAGACACGTTCACTTTTATAGATATATATGTGAATTCGAACACTGATGAAACAGTTTTGTTTGCCATTTATTGAAGAAGGCTGTACACTAGTAAAATACAACACTATATTTGCTTTTTTTAATAGTAATTTCGAAAAAAAAATTTAAAGTTTTGTTGTTTGCTAAAAAAACAAACAAACTGAACAAAATGAAACATTTTTTAAGTTATTTGAAGTCTCTTGATACTGACCCATTTGAAAAGCGGGAAATTAGTCAGTGCTTGAAACAGCTGCTGGTTTTATAAATGGAGAAAAACTTGTTTCCGGGTTTTATCTTTTTTCTTTTTTTTTTTTTTTAATTATTCTTTGTTGTTTTTAATGAATACCGCCATAAATTACTTTAAACAAATTGGCAGAATGGTAAATCGGTGTGGGTGTATTAGTGGATCTTCTTTGAATCAGTTGAAATATGCAGCTTGACTTGGATTCAAATTCAGATTGCATCTATTAGACTTGCAAGTTCAAATGGATAAACTCATCAAAGCAAGGAGACCGGATGTGATAATAGTTAACAAGGAGGAAAAATCCTGCAAAATCATAGTTTTCAACGTCCCAGCAGATGACAAGTTGAATATCAAGAAGGCAAAGATACAACAGATAACAATAATGAAATTTGCTTGTTGTCCAACCAGAAACATCTCATTTGCATATTATGTGACAATATCACAAGTATATAAAGAAAAAAGGCGATCATTTAAAAAAAAAAAAAAATTTTTCCTTCTGTTTGTACTAATTCTTTTTAAGTGTTTAATTACAGAAGAGCAAATTATTTTGCCTTTAGGTAGCATTTCAGACCGCAAACAGCTACACGGACGATTTATAAGGACGACAAAAGATGAAACTCATGAAAACGGATAACAATAATGAAATTTGCTTGCTATCCAACCAGAAACATCTCATTTGCATATAAGGATGACAAAAGATGGGACTAATGAAAACACTTGGACATGGCTATGAAAAGGACACCCAAACAGAGAAACTGAATCACTACCAACATCAGTGCAAGTAAACCAACTATACTAGTTCTAATATTGACAAGACAAGAAAACAACAAATGCACACTCTGTGGACAAAGGGACGAAATGATAAATCACATAAGTAAATGATGCAAACTAACCCAAAAAAGAATTAAAGAATAGATACGACCAGGTGGGCAAGGCAGTACATTAGTAACTACGCAAATAATTACATCTTGAACACCAAGACAAATGACAGAAACATAAACTGGTAACAGTACTTGAAAACGATATCATAAAATCCTATGAGACTTGAAAGTTCAAGTGGATAAACTCATCCAAGCAAGGAGACCGGATGTGATGATAGTTAACAAGGAGGAAAAATTCTGCCAAATTATAGATTTCAACGTTCCAGCAGACCACAAGGTGGAAATCAAAAAGGCGGAGAAGCGACACAGATACACAGAGCTGGCCAGAGAGCTGAAAGAGATATGAAATATAAATGGAAGTAAAGATACCACCAATAGTAGTAGGAGCACTAGGAACAATCTCGGAAAACTTTGAAAAAAGAATGGGAGAAATCGAAATCTAGGGAAAGACCGCAAAGATACAATGGATAACAATAATGAAAATGGTTGTAATTTTCCTTCACTCCCATAGACATTTTTTTTTTCATAAAGGAGTCCCCACTTATCAAGGCCCGGGGGCCACTCGAGGATAAGGGTTAATAAGTATACAGTTGTCAATGGGTAAAAATGTCATAGTAATCGTTAGTAGTGGAAATTTGGTAAATTGGATTACTTAAGGGGAACGGCTCATCAAGAACTTGTTTACGTTGGACTTGAAGACATCCATATTGTATTTAGTTGGAAAGTAGGAAAACGGAACAGAGTTCCACAGGCGTGCAGTTCTAAGATAGAAACTTTGTTCATGGAATCTATGTTTAGGTTTAGGCACAGATAAGGAGTGGGGGAAATTATTGATAGTGGTTTCAACTAGACACTGTTTTTGTGAAAGTCCGGTAAGGGAGGACCACAGATTGGAGCTCAAACAAGCACTTGCTATGAAAATAACAATAAAGCAGAGATAGGCTCACAATGTATAGTTTGTGAGAATGAGGTTGTAAGGAAGAGAAAAGAGCAGCGCCCCCCCCACTAAGCTACGAAGACTATTTTAAACTGTAAAATAAATGTAAGCTGCTTCTTGTAGCTCCTGCCCAGATGTGGCAACAGTACTCCATCCTTAGACGTACTTGGCTCTTATACAGGTAGAGAATTGCATTACCAGCCAGTGAGATATCTGCTGGAGCGGTAGAACGCTCCCACTATTTTTCCAGCAGCCTTGGCAACGGATTTGATGTACGTGTTCCATCTCAGATCAGGAGTAAAGGTCAGGCCTAGAAGCTTGTCAAAACGAGCCTCCCCAAGACAGGAGCCATTTATTTCAATTGATGCCAGGCGGGGATCAAAATGTTGATGATGGAAAGAAAGATGCATCAAAATTAATCAGCCGAGGTTTTCCATTATTAAAATCTCCTTGCTTGACCATTGCATGGTCCCAAATAAGTAGTCTTTTATATTCAAGTGATAATATGGTAACGTGAATAAAAGTGGGGGAGGGGGATATGATGTTGAATATCATTCCAATATACTGGCATAGTTACTTTAATCAACAGAATATAATGTCCTGCTTCATGAGCAAGCTAAAAGAGAGTCTTCTAGTGAACCGGTGTTATTTATATAGTAATTCCTCATGAAAAAAATTCCTGCTGGAACCTACTACAAACGTTACATGGCTCAAAAAGGCAGGGTGATAGGATGCCCATCTACTGGAAACCCTTTATGCATTTGAGCATGGAATGACATGGGCTGACAGCATATAATTTATAAGGTATTTTTATCTTTTCGTCTTATCCCTCTCCGCTAAACAGATAATTTGGAATGAAGACCACATTAAATAAACAGTAACCGTCTTCCACCAGTTTTAAATAGTTTTGAAAGTATAAATATATTAAAAAAAAAAAAAATTGGTTGACTATAGTCGAGGCCAATCTGAATGCTCGCTTTTCATTGGCTACAACACTGAGAGGTAGGGGAGGGCATCATTTATTTTTCTTCATCCTTACCCTAGTTTAGCAGAGGAGTGCATCAAATACCAGCTTTGGAGTTTTTGCGATGACACTGCCGGAGATTGGACGATTTAACTATTTTGACAAATTGGCCAGAAAGTATGAATAACATTTTAATTATGGGCTAGTATTCCCTCAGTCGCGAAGGATTATTCAGAAGCACACACAAGGAAAACGTCAAGCAGTCAATCTATGAATAACAATTTGTGAAACGTTTATAATCGACAACATGTTTGGGAATTAATTATTCAAAAGTAGTTGATATGTTATGAGACGGACACGACAAGACTTATTTTAGTATTGGTGCAGAATTTGAACCGGACGTAACTAACTTGAGTTGATATGCCGTAAATCAGACAAGACGTCTTTCATCTAGGTATTGTATAATCCAAAAATGGTTAATATGCCGTAAGACGAACAAGACCTATTTCATTAAAAGTATTACACCATCAAAAAAAAAAAAAAAAGGGGGCTGATATGCCGTAAATTAGAAAAAACTTTTTGCTGTGTTCAGATATTAAATTGCTTCCCATATGTTGTCCTTTACTTCTCACATTCCATGAACTATGTTTCTGACAAAAGGGGAAGATTTGTTGTTTTTTGGGTCGGAATCTATCCATCTGACACTTATTATTGGCTTTTGATCTTGAATTAGTACTTTTATCAAACTCATTACATCAAATAGCTTCATATCTTGTCTGGAGCGATTTCTATGAGAAAAAAAAAATGTTCGATATTTCTGCAGTTTACAGACTATGCTAATTTTTAAAGATAGGATTTTCAAGTTATGTTCAATTGTTACGTTATCTTTTGTTTATTAAATTGTTAGGTGAAAGTACAGAATAGTTAATAAAGCCCCCTCCTTTTCCCATGGTAAAAATGGCTTTCTAAATAATCATCATCAAGTGATGTCATGCCTTGCACAGGCATTGACAACTATGGCTCTCCATCTATCTCTTTCTCTCGAGGCATTCATGAATTCATTGTTGCTCATCATTTTTGATATTGCTCAAGTATTCAGCCTATCAACATATGTTTCTCGCTGTTGTCCTCTGCTTCTTCTACCCATGATCTTTCCCATCAAGCTAATCTGTTCTATTCTGCTTTTTCTGTAGACATGACCCATGAATCTCATTTGTCTTTATTGTACTGTTCGTATTAGATACCTTTCTGTGTTTGCCATTTCTAATACCTCTTGGTTCTTTTTCTTTTCTGTCCAGGATATCTTCAAAATTCTCCTCAGGGACAAAGTTTCCGTTGCCTCTAGTCTCTTCCTCATGTTGTTGGTGATTGTCCAGTACTCACAACCGAAGAAAAGAACAGACCAAACATACATTCAGAGTGTTCTGAATTTGATGTCTATTTTAATGTTTCTATTATTCATGATTGATGACAATCTCTTGAAGGTGAATAATCCCGGCATTGACAAGCCTTCAAAGAAACCTTTTATCTGATAAACAATGCTTCAAGCGAACTACGACATACTTTAGACCATACAGTATTCTGAATTTGTTGTCTATTTTAATGTTTCTATTATTCATGATTGATGACAATCTCTTGAAGGTGAATAATCCCGGCATTGACAAGCCTTCAAAGAAACCTTTTATCTGATAAACAATGCTTCAAGCGAACTACGACATACTTTAGATCATACAGTATTCTGAATTTGTTGTCTATTTTAATGTTTGTTGGTCTTGATTGATGACAATCTCTTGAAGGTGATTTTGGCTGCGACTATGCATCTTTGTATTTCAGTCGTGCACCTTCAATCAGATGTGATCCAGTATCCCATATATTTGAGTTTATCAACTTGTTTAACTGGTTTGAGCCGAGATCACAGTGTAGTATCTGTTCTTCAGATGCTGCACTTCAATTTCTTCTTCAGTGGAGGAGAAGTCCTTCACGACCGAGATAATTTTTAATTTTTGTTCGTTTTCTCCACATTAAAAAACGACCCTGGTGTCTAACACTTTCCCGTGGGGAGGAATTGTAAATAGGAACTGGTTTAACTGGTACATTGCGACATAGTAGCTTGCATGTTTGTTTGAAGCTTGGTTGTTTTCGGATACTGTCATGCTTACAGTTTTTGAGGTGTTTAAAGCAAGCCCTTTGCTTACACTCACTTCCACCGCGGTATCCAGCATATGTATCTAAATAATAACGTTATTATTTTAGCATGGTCTGTAAAGTGCAGAAGTACCAAGCGTTCATATGCCATAAACCTGCCATGGTGCCCACAGCTGTTCTTGAAACTCTTAGTATTGTTTGCAAACACACAGATGGACAGATAGATAGACAGATGGGCATGCACTTATTTGTATAGATGCAATAAATTTGTGTTATGTCAATGTTTACTCATTTTTGTTGCATTAAAAAAAAAAAAAAAAGGCACACACGTGAACGCATGCACAGAAACGAACAAACGAAGCAGACATATACACAGACATTCATATGGGACAAGAGGGGAATAATAGAAACCCTATTCGAAGTCCGTGTTTCCAATGATGTCGGCCCAAACAGAGCTGAGAGGGAGAAAACTAGATATCAAGATCTTGTGTTTGTACAGCATGAAAATAAAACTGGAATCATTACCAGCAGCGCTCCAATACCTAATTGACCCCAATCGAAATGAACGGCTCTCGGCTTCAGGAAGCACCTTGCTTTGACAAACTTTTGAATCTGATCTTCACTCTTGACCCGACATGGAAGACTTATATCACATCTGTTGCAAATGCCACGAGTAAAATAGTTGGCTCATTCTACTGCTCCAGAAAGTATCTCACTCCCAATGCAATCTTATACCTGTACAAGAACCAAGGAGTATTGTTGCCACATCTGGGGAGTCCTTGCTAAGTGTACTCTTTTCCTGCCTTGACGAGGTGCAAAACTGGCTTGAAAATCTAGTGAGTGAAATTCTCTTCTTACTTCCCCCTTCTCACAGAAAAAAAAAATAGCGAGTCATCTCTGCTCTAATGTTATTAGTATGGCAATTGTCTGACTGAATTTCTGTCTATGATCCCCCTTCCTCCGTAGCACATTCGCAGCAAGTACTTCTCTAGCTATAACAACTACTTCTCTTATTCTTTATCTAAAACGAAACGATGGGCAAAGTTTCTTCCCTAGAACTGCTCCTCTATGGAACACAATACCTGTAACAGAGCACGTATGAGCATATGGAGAAATATCAGCAAGAGCTGTAAGATAGCTGCTTGCGAGGATATTAGCAGCAGTAGCAAAAAAAAAAAGAAAAAAAAAGCACATATGCAAATTAGGACGAGCTGGCATGACAAGAAAAAGAAAAAAAAAAAAGGACACCATGTGGTCGGTAGAAGAAAAAGTGCAGTTGAAAAATATGGATGTGTAAAGTTGAAAATGAGAAATGGCTGTCTACGGCTGGCAGGTAGTATAGCAGTTGTGGAGTCCCAAGAGGGAAGCTGAGGTGGAAGGGTGACAGATCCATTTCACGCGGAGTTGTAGGTGTGTCAGAAACTGACCTTACGAATGCGTGAAAAAATATTCAATAATTCGACTCCCTGTCTTTCCAAGCTTATAACTACTCGAAAAATGTAATTCAAACCCTAATTTTTTTTAATTAAAGAAGCAAGGACCAAGGTTTCATTAAAAAAAATTTAAAAAAAAAAAAAAAAAAAAAAAATGTGTATTTTTTTAAAAAAGATTTTAAACTTCGGACTTTACAGATAAATTTCTAAAAAAACACTTCTTTTTTTGTTTTAAATTTGAATATACCATTTATTCATCTTTTATCTTCAATTTGTGGTATATAAAACTTTGGAGAGTAAATTAATTATTTACTTTGTAATAGACATTTCAAAATGGGGGGGGGCGTGAATTTAAAAAAAAATATATTTGTCTAAGATATTATATTCAGTTTATTGGAAAGAGCATAAAATTTCACATTGACCCTGAAAATATCCTAAAAATTGAATCAATAGAAAAATTTGGATAGATTTTTAAAGTTTAAAAATTGAAAAATACTGAACTCGTAAAATTCAATTAATTTCATTACTGTTTTTTAAAAAATAAAAAATAATATTTCTATTACTTTTTAGACAACTTTAATAGTTTATTTTGGAAGTATATTCCATACAGAAAATAAACAACCCACTTTTAAAGGAGAAATTACGAGTTTTAATATTTTATTCACAGTTTCTTATTAGGGGTGTCAAAAATTCCCCCAAAATTCTGATACACCTTGTTCCTATTTACAATGCCTCCCCACGGGAGGGAGTTAGACACCAGGGTCGTTTTTTAACGTGGAGAAAAGGAACAAAAATAAATACACCTTGCTGTGATTTGTGATGAAAAGCAAGTTCTTTACGACAAGGTTGTTGTTCAGCTCAGTGGTTAGACGCCAACGAAGCTTCACGACACTTTCCGAAGCAGAAAAAAAGAAGGTCACGCTGTTTGATGGTCTGCGACCGGTCTCATCTATTATAGCTTTTTGAATGCAGGCAAAACCATTGCAGTGGAAAAGTACTGTCAATAAATGGATGAAATGCATTGGGAACTTTGACAACAACACCCAGCATTAGTCAACAGAAAAGGCCTAATTCTCGTTCTCGTCCATGGCAATGCCCGACCACACGTTGTTAAACCGATCATGCAGAAGTTGAACGAATTAGGCTATGAAAATCTGCCTCATTCACCATAATCTCCAGACCTCTTACCAACCGACTACTACTTTTTCAAGCATCTCAACAACTTTGAGCATGGAATGACATGAGCTGACAGCATATAATTTATAAGGTATTTTTATCTCTTCGTCTTATCCCTCTCCGCTAAACAGATAATTTGGAATGAAGACCACATTGAATAAACAGTAACCGTCTTCCACCAGTTTTAAATAGAGTTTTGAAAGTATAAATATATTAAAAAAAAAATTGGTTGACTATAGTCGAGACCAATTTGAATGCTCGCTTTTCATTGGCTACAACACTGAGAGGTAGGGGAGGGCATCATTTATTTTTCTTCATCCTTACCCTAGTTTAGCAGAGGGGTGCATCAAATACCAGCTTTGGAATTTTTGCTATGACACTGCCGGAGATTGGACGATTTAACTATTTTGACAAATTGGCCAGAAAGTATGAATAACATTTTAATTATGGGCTAGTATTCCCTCAGTCGCGAAGGATTAATCAGAAGCACACACAAGGAAAACGTCAAGCAGTCAATCTATGAATAACAATTTGTGAAACGTTTATAATCGACAACATGTTTGGGAATTAATTATTCAAAAGTAGTTGATATGTTATGAGACGGACACGACAAGACTTATTTTAGTATTGGTGCAGAATTTGAACCGGACGTAACTAACTTGAGTTGATATGCCGTAAATCAGACAAGACGTCTTTCATCTAGGTATTGTATAATCCAAAAATGGTTAATATGCCGTAAGACGAACAAGACCTATTTCATTAAAAGTATTACAGCATCAAAAAAAAAAAAAAAGGGGGGCCTGATATGCCGTAAATTAGGAAAAACAACTTTTTGCTGTGTTCAGATATTAAATTGCTTCCCATATGTTGTCCTTTACTTCTCACATTCCATGAACTATGTTTCTGACAAAAGGGGAAGATTTGTTGTTTTTTGGGTCGGAATCTATCTCTTACCAACCGACTACTACTTTTTCAAGCATCTCAACAACTTTCTGTGTGAGTGAGAAAATCTTCAAAAACTTAAGCGATATCAATAATGTTACTGGTATAAATATACTTGTTTTACGTTGGCAAAAGTGTATTGACTCTGATGGTGCTTATTTCGATCCAAAACTTTTTTTTGTTTGAGCAGAGATATGTTCGTCTAAATTTAAAAGTTAAAAACCGCAAGAACTTTTTTGTGAAGCTGATATAAATTCAATGTAAAATGCCAGTCATGCGTTAATAAAAATCCTGCAATCCAATCATACTTGGCATAAATAGACTTCATTAATGCCTGACTTGTCCACTATGTTTCAGTAATAAATATCCAACAGTCTTTATTATTGTGCAAGGATAGGCACACCTGAATGACATGCAAAATTATTCAATAACTTTGATATACTCCTCTCTTAGCACTTCCCTGATGAGGGCTATGATGATCCTCTTCAGTAAGAAAAAGAAAAAAAAAAAGAAAAAAAAGAAAGAAAAAAGAAAAAAGAAAAAAAGGAAAAAAAAGAAAAAAAATGGGAAAAAAAGAAAAAAAGGAAAAAAGGGGAAAAAGGAAGAAAAAAGGAAAAAAGGGGAAAAAAGGAAGAAAAGGAAGAAAAAAAAGAAAAAAAGGAAAAAAAAGGAAAAAAGGGAAAAAAAGGGAAAAAAAGGAAAAGGGAAAAAAGGAAAGAAAGGAAAAGGAAAAAAAAAGGAAATAAAGGGAAAAAAAGGAAAAAAAGGAAAAAAAAGGAAAGAAAAGAAAGAAAAAAGAAAACATTTGGGAATGGTCTTGATAGAAATCATCTTTTAGATGACCACATAGAATTTTATATTTTGTGAACGTTTCATTTGTAGGATATGTGACCCTGAATAGGTTTCACACTCACCGAACCCGAACCCCCATATTTTTATCAAAACTAATTTCTATCAAAACCACCCTCAGACTATATCTAACTCTAAAGAGACAGAGTTTTAGATATTGGCCGAGCAGTGCAGATAAATTTATGTTAAGATATTTTAATAGGAATGTTAGAAACCATACAATAATTAAAAAAATATAAACATTTGGATGTTTCACGTCCACCCGGGCAACACTGGGTAGCCAGCTTATAGATGTGCGTGTACTCATTTTACTTAGCCTTGTGGCATTAATAATTTATCTATCTATACATCTATAAAAATGAAAATGTGTGTATGTGTGTGTGGACACTTCTCAACCTATATACTCAACGAATTGTTGATCTACAGACTTGAAATTTGGTATATATGGTATTCAGCCATATGGAAAAGGTTTTAATTAGTTTTCAGCCTGAAAAAAAAAAAATAAGCTGCTAAGGAGTCAAAAGTGAAAAATTGGTACGTGGGGGAGGAGGTCATCTGATTTTTATCTGTTTGTCAACTGTTTCACGTGATTTGAAAACTTATTTTTTTAAAAGCTCTTGGCAAGCTGGTCTAATGGTTATCGCACTGTTTTAAAGTTTTGGTTTCGATCTTATCTGGAGAATTTTTTTTTATTATTATTTACAAGAAGTGAACTGTTTAGAAAAAAAAAACAATACTCGCATATGTTTCAGTTGCTTTCCATTTTTTTTTTGTTGTTTTTACTTTTTTTTTTTTAAAGGAATTTAACGTTACGTTTAATATCGGGCAACGCCGGGTATATCTACTATATCTATAAAAGTGAGAATGTGTGTGTGAGGACTCTTCTCAACGTATATACTCAACAAATTTTTGATTCACAGGTTTGAAATTTAGTATATAGGGTATTCAGATATGTGGAAACTTAAATTGGTTTTCATCCGGAAAAAGAAAAAGACGCGTAAGGGGTCAAAAGTGAAAAATTGGTACTTGGGGAGGGGGGGTCATCAGATTTTTGTCTGTCTGTCAACTGTTTCACAACTGCACCTGTGCAAATCGTTCACGTTATATTAAGAACTAGCGGGGGTACCCGGCATTGCCCGAGTGTTTGTTTCCGGGACGGGGAGGGGAGTTTTAAAAAATGTTATGGTAGGTAAGTATGAAGGATCAAACCCAGAGTCATGAGTAAAAGTAGGAAAATAAAGTGTGAAAAAAAAACAAAAAAAAAAAAAAAACATCTGCAACGTTAACAGTTCGGCCACCAAGAAAAGTCCATTCCAGTTGTTTAGGAAAAAAAAAACAAAAAAAAAAACGACTACGGTAGGTCGGCGCGAACGTGAAAATATAATGTGAATTGTCCAGCACGCTAACCACTACGCCACAGAGCACTGCAGCTTAGTTTAGTGATTTTAAATAACTTCACATGAAAGAACTACGAAGCCAAACCGGTGTTCTCTTCTCAACTGTTCCTTGTGAACGATCCCCAAACGGTGTTAAGTGGTGGCAGGGGGAGGAGGAATTTATTAGAGAGAAAATATTTTACCACTTCCATTGATCTTAACCGATTTTGGCCGTGACTTCTCAGCAGAAAAAGTATAGAAATCTAAGATTATCGAGGAATTTGAGAAATAATAAGCCTATAACACACCTCAGATATTGTTCTGCCGTTTGTGCATATTATATTTGCATGAAATATCTTGATTTTTAATCCTATTAAGGTCAAAATCAGACCGGAAAAAATGAGTTCATTTTATTTATATAGAGATAAGTTTGAAAACACCTTTTAAGGATCGTGTCAAGCTGGTCTAATGGTTATCATACATGAATCACTGTCTTTAGTAGTTCATACAAAATTTCAGCCAGATTGGCCCAGTAGTTTTCCAAGATAAAGTAGAACTTAAATACTAATCCCTGTTAACCCCTAACTATTCATCGAGCAGACAGCATAATACTTAATTCGCTGCACTTTACCATAA
Source organism: Euprymna scolopes (assembly GCF_053919585.1). Classification (NCBI taxonomy): domain Eukaryota; kingdom Metazoa; phylum Mollusca; class Cephalopoda; order Sepiida; family Sepiolidae; genus Euprymna; species Euprymna scolopes. The sequence goes on from NC_136512.1 coordinate 18,816,597, forward strand.
AAAAGATCCATACAAAGAGTACGAGTAGTTTACTTATTTATTTTTTTTACTTACAAGAAATGAACTGTGCAGAAAAAAACATAATATTCGCACGCACCTGTCGCAGTTTATTTCTGTTTTTTTATTTATTTTTTTTTTTTTAAGGAAGTTAACGTTATGTTTAATAACTACGGTATTTCTACTTATAATTAATAAGAATTCTGCATTGATTAAAATATAATATTTGTGTATTTTATGACCGGACAACACCAGGCGGTTTGCTAGTTTTCAATATACTAGACTATTTTTTAATATCTTTAACAGGCAAAAGTAATGATCTGTTCAGTCATGTGTTTTATGCAAAATTAATGGTTGAATATGGTTAAATTTGTGTTTATTTTTGCATTAAATACTAATCCCCATTAATCCCTATCTGTGTATTGAATGAATAGCATAATACTTAATTTTCTTAAACTTATAAAGGTCTATACAAAATTTCAGCCAGGTCGACCTAGTAGTTTCCAAGATCAAGTGGAATTTAAACACTAATCCCTATTAATCCATAACCATGCAATTAACAGATACCACACTTGGTTCACTGCACCTTTTCATAAAAACGGTTCATACAAAATTTCAGCCAGATTGGCCCAGTAGTTTTCCAAGATAAAGTAGAACTTAAATACTAATCCCTGTTAACCCCTAACTATTCATCGAGCAGACAGCATAATACTTAATTCGCTGCACTTTACCATAAAAAAGATCCATACAAAATTTCAGTCAGATCAAACTAGTAGTTTTCAAGAAAAGTTCTACAGTAAATGTGGTATTATGATTATCTAATGGACACCATAATACTAAATTCATTGTACCTTATAAAAAAGGTCCATGCAAAATTTCAACCAGATTGGTTCAGTAGTTTCTAAGACTAAATAAAACATAATATAGATATTATAAATTCACTCATCGTTTCAATCTCCATCGATTATCTTCCATGTTGCTGGATTCCGGGCGGAACAGTGTAGTAACATTTGTATCGTTATAAGATCATCCTCCCAGGTGTTATCTCCTCCTTTCAGAAAGTAACATACTTCTACAAGAAGTTGTCATAAACGGCTGTTAATTAGCAAATACAGTACTTACATTATATATACTAACGAAAATATGCGACCAGAGGAAACATATTGCTATTTAAAAAATAAAAAAAAAGAAATGAAACTAAGGAGGCTTCCAGAGGGTTGCTAACACTCTCGTTCCAACACCATATATTGTTTGCTATTTATTAAAACATTTTAATACGATTTTGTCCACGTCATCAATTTGATTGGATCGACTGAATCTGTCCCTGAAAAGTAGCTATTAACCTTGTTTATTCGAATTATAAATTCAACGATAGGCCAATGAGTTTGGCCTAATTTGCATATACCCCAGAGGCCATTATTGAACACGGCCTCCTTAATATTGCAAAAACCGCCTACTTTTTTGTTTGCGCCTTCAGTCTTGTTGTGCATAACTGGCTACGCAGGAGCGGTTAGCAATGACACCTGACGCCCGTGATGTTTGATTGCTAATCCTTAGAAAATGGATCTTTAAGCGGATTAACCTAATTTGTCAATTTTTTTGGTTTGACGTTTGTGAAATTTAAATTAATCTTTAAGGTATGGTGTGTTTTGAAGTAACAAGCAAGTTTTAGGAATATTTGGGTGATCGAGAGATTATATTTGTGTGAAATCTGAGACAGTTATAAAGAAGATGAATTTAGTAAACTAACAACTAAAACACTATACGAATCCTTTAAGAAATATTTACGTGAATTTCGAAACATTATAAATAGAACACGGTGTGAAAACTAACTGATTAAAACACTATACGAAACATTAAAAAAATAATATTTGGTTGAATTTTGAAACATTATAAATAGAACACGGTGTGAAAACTAACTGATTAAAACACTATACGAAACATTAAAAAAATAATATTTGGTTGAATTTTGAAACATTATAAATAGAACACGGTGTGAAAACTAACTGATTAAAACACTATACGAAACATTGAAAAAAAAATTTTTGGTTGAATTTTGAAACATTATAAATAGAACACGGTGTGAAAACTAACTGATTAAAACACTATACGAAACATTGAAAAAAAAATATTTGGTTGAATTTTGAAACATTATCGGGAGGACATGTTCAGCACACTAAAACACGATACGAAACATTTCAAAAATATTTGGGTGAATTTTGAAACATTATAAAGAAGACATGTGCACCAAGCCACTATACAGTCTAGTATAACTCAGGTATAGAGTAAAATTGTTTGGATTGAAGGAAAGATTGTATTAGGTTGTCGTGTGTGTGTGTGGGGGGGTGTATATCATGTACGGCATAATTACGTTGACACACCGGTTCTTGTCAGATCACCAAAGTTAAGCAACGTTGAGCCTGGTTACTACCAGATGGGTGACCATTTGGGAATTCTAGGCGCTGTATATTCTTTCCGCTTATCTCGGGATTGTTTCCAGTCGTCCTGAACCTCCACCTTCCACTGGTATTCAACAATGTCGACTCAGGAAAGGTGTGGGTGGAGATTGCGCAACTCTTGCCAAAAAAATTTCACGCGCAGGCACCTTTGCAGTGGATATCCATAGTCTGTCAAGACTGAGGGAAGCTTATATATATATATATATATATTATATATATATATATATTATATATATATTAGTTAAACGTCAAAAATGACATTTTTGCACCAGCCCAATATATTTTATTAACGACGACTCATTTACTACTGAGTAAATATATTTTTAAGAATTGTTTTGTATTTGCGCTGCTTCATCAATTATTTCAACTTTGCACAATATTTTCTTTCTGATATATATGGGTAGCAGGACAGCACTACTGTCAAAGGAAAAGTAAGACGCCTCCTTCCCTCTGCTAGTCTGCGGGGGAACCCTTGAGGATGGTTGAGAACCCACCTAGCCTCCTCCCCCAAATCAGGGTAACGCGAGGTCATGGAAAGTAGGTAACTGATGTAATACAGAAGCAAACAAATAATTCTGTTCATAGTTTCATATTTCGTTATGCTGAGCAGAAGATACCTCTGGGTACAATGGCCAAGAGAATCGCTAAGTATGGGCACTGCTCGGATAGGAAGAAACTGCAACATACTGTCTGTACAACTACAAAGTTCTGGCAATGCATCAAATTCTTTATTCGAGAAACAGTGTGAATATGATTCTAAATCAGAACACCTCGCTCGGTAGGAGTGAGCAACAATGAATTCATGATTGCCTTAAGGGAGGGAGATGGATGGAGAGCCATAGCCGTCAATACCTTTAACAGGTAGGACATCATTTGATATATGCTTTCATTCTCATGATGAAACTTAACGAATAAGTCTAGTATAGACTGTTGGACTTTCATTCATGAAATTTGGTGGACAAATCATGAATAGTTTAAAGTTTATTTGTACTAGTGATGGGACAATTCCAATATTTTTCCTGATTCTGATCCCATTTTTTTTTTTTATAAATATTTAACTATAATATTGTTCTTTTTTCTCAATTACCGTAAAAATCATGTTAAACGTGTATATATTTTCTCAAATGTAAAAACACACTTGTTAAGGGGCGGGGGTGATCTTTAGATTTTAGCTTTATTGGTAGTATAAAATCAATAAATATTGATTATTTTATTATTACTAAAAAGCAGTGGAAGGTTTTGTTTTAAACAAAATCAAATAAAAACAAGTGAAGCATGCATTGTCCCCCGTGAATGCACAGTAAACGAGGCATAAAAAAAGTACCGAGTTCAGCATTTGCTTCCCCCCCCACCTCTCCCATTTAACCCAAAAGTCCCCAGGGGACGTCAAATCCTGATGAAAATGGACAAGCGGTGCAGTTTTAGGCCTTAACATATGTAAATTTTAATTCTGCACCATGCAAAAAAAAAAAAAAAAAAAAAATGACTCAGCCCATCATTTAACCCCCCACCCCACCCCACCCACTTAGTTTCCAAGGCCTTAACATATTTAAATTTGAGTTCAGCACTATCCAAAACTGCTAAATAGACATACACAGAAAATTTTGGATAAATATGGTAGAAAACTCCCCAAAAATGGAGTGTTTTTATTAGCCCTAAAAGAGCCCCTGGGGTACACCCATGGGTTATTGCAAAGTATAAACAAACAAAATTATATAGAAATCAATTAGCTACAACTTTTCAGAAAGTTTTATAAAAATCCAAGGCATCAATTTTTTTTTTTTTTTTAATAAACACAAAAGTGTCAATTTTAGGCATTTTAACCTGAAAGGCACCCTGGAAGGGCAACCAGAGTTTTCCCGGAAAATCCGTTCTGTTACTTTTTTTTACTCATATCATGTTTAATGTTTGTGCAAAATTTCCAAAAATTCCAAGGCATAGTTATTGAGAAAAGTGCGGACGGACAAATGGACAAGGTGAATTTACAGGTCTAACCTCCTTTTGTCGGGGTGCCAAAAAGATAAAGGAATCGTTTTTGGCATCAGAAAATAGGCACTAATTTTTCCGATTCTGATACCGATTCCAATAAAGTTCTGATTTTTCTGATTAAATCATCCTAACACTAATTTGTACCAAATATAGTTAAACTGCAAAAAGGATTGTGAATTTTATTAAGGATTACAAATCTTACATTTCATAAAGATGACCTTATATCAAATCAAAGACTGTTGGACAATCATAATTGACACTTGGTGGACAAGCCATGCATCAGAACAGACCTTTCACTTTTCTCCTAGATAATTTGTCTTGTAACTAAGCTGGTTGGTGGTGGTTGGGAGGGGCATGAAAGACCTGATTAAACATGGTGCCTGTTAATCTATATATCTCTAAAAGTGAGAATGTGTGTGAGGACATTTCTCAACCTATATACTCAATGAATTTTTGTTCTACATTCTTGAAATTTGGTATATAGGATATTCAGACATGTGGGAACATTTTTTAATCGGTTTTCATCGGGGAAAAAGGGCTGCTAAGGAGATAAAAACTGGAAAAATTGGATTGGAGCAAAACTAAAAATTGTCTCAGCCTAGAAGGATTTTTTCTTCAGTGATTAATGGATAGAACAGATGAAGATACAAACATACTCTGCAGTGGAATAGAAAAAAAGTTAAAGCGTTGGCCAGTGCATGGAGTATTGTTGCTGCATCTCGGCTGGAGCGTCTGCTACTAATCTTTTACTCTTAGGGTTTAAAAAAAAAAGTCACTAAATAGGGTTCGTAGGTGATATAAAAAAATGTGTTTATTTACGCATTAAAAATCTTTCCTAACTTGAACATTATTACACGAGTAGTCATTTCGAATAAAAAGTTAACGTATTTATCTCATTTGGGTCAGTTCTGTATTTAAAATACAATGAACACGGTTTTTTTTTTTTATAGAAATGTTAATAAACTCGTATCTGCAGTGCGTGATTAATTTTTCTGTCCAAGAACTGAGTTTTGCACTATCCAGAATAATATCCACTTTACTAAAACATATTTGTTGATTCAATATATTTCTCATTCCGTGGAATTTCCACGGGTCCTGCTAGTTTATATTATTTTAATTCTTAATTTGCAATTAACTAAATAACTCATCTCTTACTAAGTTTCTACAACGGCGAGACACACTATAAACTAGAGAAATGCACAATCAAAATGTGTAAACTTTGAATGAGTATAAAAAAACAAAAAAAAAAAATCAAGATGGTTGCCACTTGCAAATTCGTAGACCAAATATTAGGTTGGTGCAAAAATAATGTCGTTTTTTTTATGTATATCTATCTGATAAAAAAACGACATTGAGTTCTATATTATAATATATATATATATATATATATATATATATATATAGATGTTTTTATTTGTTTTTTTTTGTTAGCGATACTTTCTTGAATGAATTCAAGTATTTATACGAAAGTGCATTTTTACCTTAATGCTTGTTGGGAATAATTTTCCCATTGACCAATCTGGTACCCCCTTTTAATGGGGAGCGACATATATATTATTTTTAAAATATAATTATCCACTGACACGTGTTTCGTCGTCCACGACTCGTCAGAGTGGCTGGTTTTAGCGAGATTCGAAAGCGGCACTTCGTGATAAGAAGCCTAATTATATATATATATATATATACACATGATTCAAAATGGCGTAATGGAAACATAAGGTATTTACGGATTCTCTTCAATTTTCAGATTTCTAATCATGTCAAAACGCACTTTATTTCCTTTTGATGTATTGATTGTTGCTAGTTCTTCTGATGAGTTAAGGGCAAAATAGATTCACTAATTGATATAATAATTAAGTGATAGATTTTGTGCTACGAAACAGATACTGTCAAGAATTGTAAATATCAACTGAATTAAAGGAATAAATTATAAGATGATCAACATCATGAACTTTGGAATTCATTCACTATATATATATATATATATATATATATATATATATATATTGGGTTGATGCAAAAATAATATCGTTTTTTTCGTATATCTATCTGAGAAAAAAACGACATTATTTTTGCACCAACATAATAGCAGCCTTGACTGCATTTCACAAGTTTCTATGGTTAAAATAAATTAACTTTTTACACAAAATGACTCCTCACGTACTGATGCTTTTTTTTTCTTTTTTCACATGGGGATCACCACTTATCAAGGCCCGAAGGCCACTCAGGGATAAGGGTTATTGCATGTACAGTAATCAATGAGATAGTATTGTAGTAATCATTAGTATTGGGGGTTTTGATACAGTGTCTTACTTAAGGGAGCGGTTTGTCAGGAGTTTATGTTGGACTTGAAGATGTCCAAGTTGTAGTCAGTTGGAAAACAGGCAAGCGGCAGAGAGTTCCACTGGCGTGCAGTTCTAAGAAAGAAGCTTTGCTCATGGAATCTACGTTTGGATTTAAGCACAGATAAAGAGTGGGGAGAATTATTGACAGTAGTTTCAGCCAGACGGGTGTTTCTCGTGAAAGATTGGTGAGGGGGGGGGAGATTGGAGCTCAGACGAGCACCTGCCATGGAAATAACGATAAAACAAAGACAGGCTTGCAACGTCTCTTCTGTGGAAGAGAGGCTGCAGGGAAGAGAAAAAAGGCATCCCCCACTAAACCACAAAGTCTATTTTGTACTCTGTCAAGGAAGGATAGGCTGTTTTTAGCAGCTCCTGCCCAGATGTGGCAGTAGTACTCCATCCTCGGGCGTACTTGGCTTTTATACAGATAGAGAATTGCATTAGTAGCGAGATATCTTCTGGAGCGGTAGAAGGATCCAGATAAAAAAACATTTTGAATGTCTTATTTTTCTCATATCACCCGCAAACGCGACAGAGTTGTACTCTCAATCCATCAAGTCCAAAGTAGCTGAACAGCAGCTTGGTTCCCACCAATTTTGACAAATACCAAAGAAGATTCTGAATAGAACTGTGTGCCCTAACCCAACCATCATCAATGGATCTTAATATCTACACACACTAAATTTTTCTCATATCACCCACAAACCCTATTTAGTGACTTTACCAAAAAAAAACCTTGAATCTAATAGGTCCCACACTATCGTCCAAGCTTCAGCCCCTATCGCATCACCACAATGCTTCATCTGTGCCCGTTTTACAAGTACTTTAATAAAATGTGCTCCAATAAACTCACAGCGTGTGCCCGCTCCCCTTGACGTACATACTCCCGTCTAACCTGACAAGCCGCAAACTTTCACCACCTACTCTCATAGTTTCTTCCCTTAGACCGGAGGCGAGGGGGTGTTTTGAAATTCCCTCTCTTTTTCTGGCTTCATTGACTGTACCAGCCTACAGAAGTTTAAATGTAATGTAAACAGACATCTTGCTGCTCAACTCCCCACAGTCCCCTGCTCCCAAATAGTAGTCCCTTACTTCCAAGTAGCAGTACAGATATAGCTTGTTTTGGGGTGAAAAAGAGTAAAAAAAGTGAAGTATTTTTAAAACAGGTGCAAGGAGGCAACATTGCAGAGATAGGGCAAAGGTTGGAATTTGGCCGTTAGTGCAGGACCTATTTGATTCCATATACAAACCCCTTTCCCAACATACTATATCCTGTATATTTTTGCTTTACCCCCCCCTCCTCCCCCAAACCTACTATAGAAATCTGAGAAGTTCACGTAAGACTAGCTGACAGCCTAGCATTGCCCAGTCGTGCAATACGCTTAAACATGATATTTTAATCTATCCAGATTGCGTATGTATTATTATAGAATCAATCTTATATTGATTATTATATATTACGAGTAATAATTTGCCCGATGGACTAATTTGCATAAAAAAAAAATAATGAAAATGTCGTCCATCAAGTTCTGTTTGTATTTGTTTACAATATTGCGTCAGCTGATATTTGAGCTTGACAATGAATGCCCTGGAAAAGTCACTTCTGATTAATGTTTAGTTTTAAGATATGCAAACGAAGAAACGATTTGCAGCAATTTTAAATGGTACCTCTTCTTTTATTGTAAATTGAACTAGTTAATTAGAAAAAATTAAATTAGTAAGGTACACCCGGATTTGAACAGGAGGATCTTTTGATCTGTAGTGTTTACTACTAAGCTATATATTTTTTTTTTTTTTCATAAGAAATGATTTGCCGTGATTTTATTATCTCCCTTTGCCGGTATAATGTAGAATATTCGCCTGTAAAAATTATTCTTATCTATAAAAGAGAAAAGTTATTTTTAAGATCGGATTTTTAAGACTGATTTTCAATAATTATCGGATGAATTTCCGTATAAAACCTATTTAAGAACACTGCCAGACAAATAAATTAGATTTGTGAGAAATTTAAAAGAAATAGGCTCAGCCATTTCGGAACCTATAAGGAAGGAACTCGCACACAAAGTGAGATTTATATAATAGTGATAGAGATTTTAATTTTATAAAAATGGTGACTTAATTCTTATTCATATTTATTTGCCTGCCCATGGGGGTTGCGGTTAGCCACAAGATTTGAAAAGAAATGGCATCCATTCTAGGAAAGTTGAACTGGCTTCCTCCAAAGATGGAAGTTTCATGGGATTATCAAATTGACAATCGGTTTTAAATGAAAACCCAGCTCCCCTAAAATGGGCGCTCTGGATTGGAAAGAAAAAATAAAAGCTGACTCAGCCTAGAAGGATTCCTTTTTCACTGATCGAGGGATAGAAAAGATGGAGTCTAGTATGAGAACAGGTACTGCACTTTTGCTCCGAGCCAGTTTATCATGTGACCACGCTGGGTTGGTACGGCAGGAGAGAGCTAAATTAAACATGGCGACGGCAACAAAGCTTGGCGAGAGGGTGGAGCAATTCAAAGAACTATGTGTCAGCTGTTACTTATGCCGAAGCCTTAAATAACATTTATCAGAAAATACATAAAACTTTAGATCAAATGGGTAAATGTGGAGCGACAGTCATGTTTCAAAAGTGGACCAATTTCTCACATCGACCAAGTTCATCATCCGTGAAAAACAGTGTCAGTAAAATAAACAATTCATTAGTAATCCAGAAAATTAAACCATTCGTACACACTAAATAAAACTCGTTCAGCTACAACCATTGTATATGATTTGGTGCTTATTTATAACTAGCCTGTGTGCCCGGCGTTGCCCAGATGTTTTAAGGTGTGTGTCGTGTAAAAAAAAAAAATAAAATAAAATAAAAAAAATTAAAAAAAGTGGTAGTAGGCAGGTAAGCTCAAACCCGTAAATGTACAGAGAGGTGTTAGAAAAAAAAAGGGGGGGTAGTAGGCAGGCTCGAACCAGTGCCACGAAGGTGGAAAAGAAAGTAAAAGAATATCTGACGCGACCGGAAGTCAAAAGCGTTGAAATTAACCGAAGTCAATCCAACGGTGACGATGACTTGCTAAAATGTCGGCGAAAAAAATCGACCCCCTCCTTGTACAAAACGGCCGAGTTTAGGGTGAAATAATTAATGTTTTGGACCAATTTTTCAATATTTGTTGTCTGAGACGTCGAGCTTCAAAATGATACCGATTTTGTCAGGATCCGTTGCCTCTTTCAAAAGTTTTTTGTGAGACATACAAACATGCGTACATTTAAACAGACAGGTGAGATTTATATTATAGGCAGCTTAACCTGCCTTGATAGAATTCAAAATAGACTTCGTAGCTTGGTGAGGAGATGCCCTTTTCTCTTCCCTGCAACCTCTTTCCCACAGAAGAGACGTTGCAAGCCTGTCTCTGCTTTATTGTTATTTTCATGGCAAGTGCTTAAATCTATGCCCCCCCCCTCGCCAATCTTTCACAAAAAGCACTCATCTAGCCTAAACCACTATCATTAATTTCCCACACTCTTTATCTGTGCATAAACCTAAACGTAGATTCCATGAACAAAGCTTCTTTCTAGAAACTTCACGCCTGTGAAACTCTCTTCTGATTGCCTGCTTTCCAGCTGACTACAATCTGATTGTCTTCAAGTCCAACGTAAACAAGTTCTTGATGAACCGTCCCCCTAAATAATCCAATTTACAAAATTCCCACTACTTATGTTTACTACGCTATAATTGACTAATGTGTACCCATTAACTCTTATCCTCGAGTGGCCTCCGGGCCTTGATTCGTGGTGATTTCTGTGTAAAAAAAAAACTACAAAAATATCTGTGTTGCTTCACGGGGGAAGAGAGACAAAAAGAAAAATTTTATCACACACAGCAGCACAGTCCCGAACAATTCCGTCCACACGACCCGACATAATCCTGGACAACTCTGTAAGTTCGAAGTCGAACACCTCCGACGATCCAACACGACAGGACACTATCCCAAACGAGAGGACTCAACACTACACGTTACCAGTCCAACCTCGCAGTCACTCTCCAAATGACTGGTATCAGCTTTTTATAGACCTTGAACAAACTCATTTTCGCTGTAGGTAGGTCTGACAAAGACATTGGCATACAATTCTCGAGCGCTTCCACGCATGCTAGTCACATTATGATATACGTACTTGCTACGGAACGTATGTCATATTCCAAAAATCATGTAAATTGATCAAGTAGATTTTTTTCAACCAAGAAAATTAAAATTTATGATTTTTAGCAATTTTTAACGCTAAACTAAATTCACTGTAAGTAAGCACACAATTCTTTAGTAATCCCAAAAAATAAACACTTCATGCACAATAAATAAAACTCGTCTCGCTACAACAATTGTAGTGATCTGGTGATTATTTAGAATTACACTTATTAAAAAAAATACAAAAAAAAAAAAAATTATGTACGTACATACTCGTCACATTCCAAATATTACGTAAATTAATCAAGTAGATTTTTTTAAAGTAAAAATCAAAATTTACGATTTTAATACTTAACTAAGTTCAGTATAAGGTTGATTTGAGTCTAGATACTTCAAATTGAGTTGTCTAACCCTTATTTCATCATGGCTGATGAAAACACTGATTTGTTGTCATAGAATTTGTTGTCATAGAATTTGATTTTGTTCGTTTTAAAAAAAAAAAGTGATCAATTTTTGGAATATTACATCTTTGTTTTGTGTCGAGTGTGTACATCATGAAACTTTTTCTGCATAAGTGTATTTCTAAATAAGCACCAATGATTTTCTATTTTTCATCTTTATCTGGAGCTATGAGGTGCCTTCAATAAGTTTGCAGATTTTTTTTGTTCACGCGTGTAAAATTGTCGTAGACTCTTGGAAATTCAGTATGTTATTGCTATACATCTTATGAGATGACTAACCAATTCTTATGATTTCAGGTTCAAATGAACAGCTATCGCAGGAATTGGAATACACCCTACGTAAGCAAATTTTCCAGGACATTCATCGTTAAGCCCAAATGACGTGATATTGTAAACAAGCACATACAGAACTTGATGAACGACATTATCATTATTATTTTTGTTTTTTGCAAATTAGTCCACCGAACAAATTATTCCTCCTAATATATAATATCTGAGAGAGAGAAAGAGAGAGAGAGAGAGAGAGAGAGAGAGAGAGAGAGAGAGAGAAATAAATAAAAAGTTTTGTTTGTCACAGCTGGTGAATTTCAGAAATGCAGTCTGAAAGATATGCAATAAAATTCTGTTTTAAACTTGGAAAAAAAAATACCACAGAAACGTATGGAATACTTCAGACTGCTTTTGGACCATCTTGCACGAATCGAGTATCAGTTTTTGAGTGGCATAAGAGATTCAAGGAAGGCAGAGTGTCTAAGGGATGATGAGAGGTGCGGGAGGAGTAAACATACATTCACTGATACACTGTATATACACTGCACTTGGATGCCTAAAAAGAACAGTGTGCGTTTCATACATTATACACATGCACTGATGGGTATATAACAAAAAAACAAGAAGAAAGAGCTTTCACTAGAATTATAGTAGAATCTCAAGTGCTGAACACATTTTAGCTGGAACTAGTATATTTTTTTATTTAAAAAAAAAACTGAAAAAACTCATTTTCACCCCCCAAACAAGGCATATTGCTACAAAGTGACACACACACACACGCGCACACACACACACACACACACACACACACACACACACACACACACACACAAAGAAAAGAAAAGCAAAGAAAATATTCATTATCTAAACTTGAATAACTTTTGAAAGAATTGATCAATTCTTTTTATTTTTCAGATTTACCAAGAAGAATTAATATTCTAAGAGTCTTTCTCGAGGGTAGATGGGCCTCTCTCTTTTGCTGCTGGTCAGGTTAGTTGAGAGTATGTACATTGAGAGGACAAAAGTGCTGAAAGTTCATCAGAGTAGGTTCCATTAAAGTACTTGTGAAACTGCAACCGGAATGCGACATTGTGGCGATGGGACAGAGGTTGGAGCTTGGCCGACAGTGCAAAGCTTATTAGATGTTAAACTCTTTTTTGGACCCGGTCTAAGAGTGAGAGCCTAGTGGTCAATCCACCAGCCCAGATGTGGTAACAACCCTTCATGGATGAGTAAACTATTGCTTTATAAATATATAGGATGGTGACTGGTGTGAGTAATTTTCTAGCACAGTGAAGGGAGCCCATCATTTTTTTTTTTTTTTTTTGCAGCAGAAAACTATATACAAATCATAAAGGCTCAATCGTCTGCTCTTTGAAGGTTGACAGTTTTCTATTTCAACAATTATCTAATTGGGCCCCAGTGGTGCTAGTGGTAAATTCAGTCGGCTTTGAGCTGAAAATAGAACACAAAGAATAGATGACCTAAAAACAATGGCGGCCATATTGATTGAATTAAAGAAGTTTAAAACTGTTTACCAAAATGGCTGAAGCATTCCAACAGGTTTTATCATTAACTGCTATATTCTCTGATGCGTGGAGAATGGTTGGAATCTAATACCATTGAAATCTATCCAATACTATTATCGTTTCAAATTAATAAAATTTAATCCATAAGAATCTGAGAACATACTCATAACGTGATGATGCTGATGATCATTAAATCCCTACTTAAAAGAAGTAAAGACAATTATCAGGCTGACAAAGCTCTTGTGGGTTTTTAACTTTTAAATTCAGATGAACGTATCTCGGGTCAAACAAAATTTTATTGATCGAAATAAGCTCCGTCAGAATCAACACACTTTTGCCATGCAAAACAAGTGTATTTATGTCAGTAACGTAAAAATCGTGTTTTGGTGTCGCTGAAGGCGTTTTTGATATCGCTTAAGTATTTAAAGCATTTCTCCCGCAGGAAGTTGTCAAGATGCTTGAAAAAGTGGTAGTCGGTAGGTGAGAGGTCTGGGGGAGTATGGTAGATGAGGCAGAGTTTCCTAGCCCAATTCATTCAACTTCTGCAGGGTCGGTTTAGCAACGTGCAGTCAGGCATTGTTGTGGACGAGAATTGGGCCTTTTCTGTTGACTAATTGTGTTCGTTACAAACTCTACTTTCAACCGAGTCGTTGTTTGTTTCGTTCACCACACTCTTTTCTTCTACCTCTTCTTTTACACACGTCCGTTCGCTTTAGTGACTAAAAATCGTCTGTCCTCCCGCTTTCCTTTCCTCGTTGTTTATGGAATCAGGGTACGAGATTCTCCGAGATTCCCAGAGATTCCACGAGACTTTTTTTCCACATAAACGCATGCGGGCGCCATCTTGATTCTCAATTTGTGCTTTCCATGCACAAACGCGCAGCCGCTTTAACGGTAAGCCACTTCTTTCTCCACACTCCCCCCTGATCTCATGATCACAGATGCTGGATGTTGTTGTCGAAGTTTCTGATGCATTTCATCCATTTGTTGACACTACTTCACTGCCGTAATGGTTTCACCGGCATTAAAAAACTGTAAGGGATGAGACCGGTAGCAGACTACCAACAACAGTCAGCATGACCTTCTTTTGGTGCAACTCTGGCTTCAGGAAGTGTCGTGGAGTTTCGTCAGCGTCTAACCACTAAACTGAACATGGCTGATTGTCGTAAAAAACCGACTTTTCATCGCAAGTCGAGAAACAGGTCGTTTATGTTGGGTAAAAGAAGGGAAGATGACACTTCATAACAGCGTTTCTTTTGGTTACCGCTTAATTCGTGAGGCACCCATTTATCAAATTTTTTTTTCGTCTTTCCAATCTCTCACAAGTGGTTGGAAATCGTTGTATACGTTGTCTAATTCAGAAGCAAATTCTCGAACAGTTGCGCGTGGATTGACTAAGCCTCTTAATTGATCATTGTCAACATCCGATGGTCAACCACTACACTCATCATTGTCAAAACTCTCATCTTAAGAATTTGGGTTAGGTTATTGTCAATTACCTGAGGCACTTCTACCGGGGAATGCCGACAGGGGTGCCCAGGCATTTTTTTTTTTTTAGATCAGAATGCTCCTCTCCGGTGTGGGGTGAGGGTGCTGAATTTAATCCCACTTTCCGACCCTTGTATCATATTTTTCCCTGTGGAAGAAGAATAAATACACCAAGGCCAGCCATATGCCTGGCTTAGATGAGCAGACCTACATCAAATCCAGAAAGCGGAAGAAAGAAAGAGAGAGAGAGAAACCAATGGTGAGGGCTTGTTTCTGGCCGGGCAGCCGTAAGTTCCACTGGTTTGCTATATGAACGTGTTTTGAGGAAAATTGTAGAGAAATTGTTGATAGAGTTTTTTTTTTTTTTTTTTTTTTTTTTGCTTTTACAGCGGGAGTCACTACTTATCAAGGCCCGAAGGCCACTCGAGGATTAGGCTTAATGAGTGCACAGTGGTCATCCACAACAGTGTAGTAATTGTTAGGGAGGAAATTGGGTACAATTCGATTAAGACAAAAGTAAATGATGAGAGTGTTAAAAAGATTTGATGGTGGTACTGGTGGTGAACACTGAACGGTCCTCTCTTGGAAACGTTCCGGCAGCAGTTTGGCGAAAGGTTTAGTTTTTAGATGTTCCGTTTTTTTTTTTTTTCCATTTTAACTGATGTTGGGACGATTAATCGGAATTGGAAAAATTAGAACTTTTTTCGAGTATTGGAATCAGTATTGAAAAATCTGTGCCTATTTTTTGATGCCAGAAACGATTCGTTTAATCATCTTTTAAAAAAAAATTTTTTTTTGTTTAAAACAAAATCTTTCACTGCTGGTAGTAAAAATAAAACAATAAATATTTATTGATTTTAAACAACCAGGAAAATTAAAATCTATAGATTACATCCCCCCCACACACACACAAGTGTGTTTTGATGTCTGAGAAAATATATGAACATTTAACATGTTTTTTTTTTCGTTTGTTTTTTTATTTTTATACAGTAATCACGGGAAAAAAAATGACAATTTTATAGTTAAAGAGATTTATAAAGAATCGGAATCAGTAAGTGTATCGGAATCAGGAAAAAATATTGGGATCGTCCCATCACTAATTGTAACCTATGAGATGTATGTATATTTTATAAATAAAGATATATGTGTATTTATTTAGATAGCATGGTTTTATTCAGGAAAATGTTATTAAATAAAACAGTTGTTTTGTTTCTTCAGAAGATATTTTATTTCTTCAATTTTTGTCACATAGTAAATTTCCATTCAGTATTTCAATCGAATTAATGTGTAACGGCCATAAGACTTCACGGTTGAGAAGTTGAATCTGTTTGCTTTATAAGCTCAGTTTTCATTGGTGCTAGCAGTCAACTTCATTTATGACTTGACCAACCAGAGAGCATTTCTCAGGCGAGCTAAGCACATAACAGGGCTTGTAAAAAGGCTAACTGCCCGAGAACTTTTTTTCTTCCTTTCCGGCTCTCAACTGTTGACAACACACTTCATGAGGCTCGGACCAATTCCCAAACTTGTCTCTTGGGATACAACAGAACCCACCCGGACTTTTGGCCCTGGGTTCGACTTCAAGGAGAATCCATCATGGTCATTGCTGGACCCTAACTCCAACACACATTCACGAACTCTTCTGCCCTCTAGCAGGACTGCCTAACTTCCTGTCTTTGTCCATACACAAACTCATTCTATGACTCTTTTCTCTTTTTCTACATTCTTTCTTGTCATTTCATATGCATTAATTTGCATATCAATGAATTATTTGCACTAGTAATACATGATAAAACTGAACTTGGGAAAACAGGGTTCGAATGTTGGCAACAAAGGATACAAGATGTGGTAAAAGTCGTACGCATTCTGATAATTTTTTTTTTGTACATTAGATTACAAGCTATTTCGGCAAAAATGTAAAATTGATGTGACTGAGGAAAAAGTCAGATTTTATGAAAAGTGTCATAGTTGTGAAATGAAGAGATAAAAAAAATTGGGATCTTTATAAAAAGTTTTGTAATTATATGGAGAGTTACAACACGATTTGGGTTGGACTTTATAAAAAGTGCTGTTGTGAAACAGAGTTTAAAATATGATTTGAGTCAAACTTTTGAGACATGCATTGTAAAGTTAAGGAGAAAATAAAGTTACAATTCAAGCTAGACATTTAAAAAATTTTTTTTTTAAAGCATTGGCCTAGTTGGGTCAACCTGCATTTGAAGGCAGTTATGTCTATCAGCGTTTGAAGGCCTAGCTGTGTTTGAAAGGCCGAGGAGTTGGGTCTAGCTGCGTTTGATCATTTAGCTGCGTTTGATGGACTAGCTGCGTCTAGCTGCCTCCGATGGGCTAGCTGCGTCTAGCTGCCTCCGATGGGCTAGCTGCGTCTAGCTGCGTCCGAAGGTCTAGCTGTGTTGAGCCGCGTTTGAAAACTTAGTTGTGTTTAGCTGCATTTGAAGGGCTAGTTATGTCTGAAGGGCCAGGTGATGTGTCGATCTGAGCACCAGTTTATGTGGGATGATCTTTAAGGTTCATGGGGGTGTGTAGTTTGATATGCATTAATTTGAATATCATTAAGTAACTGCACTAAAAAGACGTGATAAAAAGACAGAAGGCGAGAAGACAGGAGTTGAGTTGTTGGTCGCGAAGGATACGAGATGAGGTAAAAGTCGTGAGCATGCTGACAATCATTTTTTCAATTCGATTACATTTCCTAACGAAGTAGAATCGATAAAGTTGTTTTAAGTGTCAAGATGATACGTTACCTTTCTTCAACAAATATGTATACATTTGGAGTTTTTTTTTATTTCTTTTTCGTTTTGCAAGTATTTCTGATTGAATTAACGAATTTTATTGGATAAATAATATTGGCACCCATTTCAAATAGAATTTCGAATCATTTAATCAGGTATTTTATCTTCCATTAAAACAAAAATATTGACTGGCCACGCCCAGATATGCTACTGACAATTCAAATTGCTCCAAGATTCGAGAACTACAAGAGACGTTCCAGAAGTAAAACCTCTTCTATTTTATTCCCTCGAATTTATCGTAGGGGATCACAGATTGCATTATTATGATGACTGAAATTATAATATATTCATGACCTGAAAATTTCATCTCTCTGTCAAAGATATTGACGGTGTGAGACTAAGAAAGAACCCCCCCTGTCATCGAACTCCTGGCAAAAGTGTATTGAGAATTCATTCATTCATTTAAGCAGCAAAGAATAAATAAACGCACAAGCGATTGCCATTTACAAGTGGAAAAAGTTAAGAATTTAAGGGGCTATATACAAAGAGAAACTATATGGGGGTGAGGGGGGGGCTGTGGAAGTCTGACCAGCATCTGTCCAAAGACGCCTTGAAGCCCTATAGTGTAGTGAGTATATATATATATATATAGAAAAATAAATTCTAGAACACGAAAGGTTGATCGTTTTAATGATACTACTTTTATCTTTGTAACTCTTCAACTTTTTAATTTAAAAAGAATAGGAGGCTTTACTTTTGGAACGCCCCTCATAGCTATAATATGTAGTAGTAAATAGTATATATCATGTTTAAGCATATTGTACGACCGGGCAATGCCGGGTGTCCAGCTAGTGTATATATATATATATATATATATATATACATATAACGAAGTAAGAATTACAACTAAGTCTACAAGGATAATCCAAAATAGTAAACTAAAAATATATTATGAATATCAAAGACTTAATATTTATAAAGTAATCCTAACCAGATGTAAAAGCTCAATAAAACCAAATAGGAAATAGAGCTTATGATAAGAACAAACAATTAATAAAACATGTTAAAACACATATATATACTTGCTGGGCACCCGGCATTGCTCGGTCATACAATATGCTTAAACAGGATATTTTAATTCCCATCAGATCACTGAAGTTAAGCAACTATGAGCCTATCCAGTACTAAATGGGTGACCATGTGGGACTTCCAGGTGCTGTATGTGCTCTCCGCTTATCTTGGCATTGTTTCCAGTCATCCTGGATTCTCCTTGCCATTGAACTCAAGCAGTGCAGATTCAAGAGAGATGTGGGTGAGGATTGCACAACCCTGGCCACACAATTACATGTACAACTGCCCCTACAGGGAGTATCCTTTGTCTTTCGAGACTGATCAGAGGCATTATCAATCCTTAATTGACCCCTCGCGAGGAATAATTTGCCCGGTGGACTAATTCGCAATAAATAAAAAAATAAATGTCAGCTGATATTTGGGCTTGATGATGAATGCCCTGGAAAGTCACTTCTCATTAATGATTATTTTAAAATACGCAAATGAAGAAATGATTTGCGGCGATTTTAAATGGAACATCATCGTAAATTGAATTAATTAATAATAAAATTTTTTTTAATAAAATGTTGAGATACAACTGGGTTTGAACAGGTGATCATTTGATCTGTAATCGAATGCTCTACCGCTGAGCTATATTTCCAGATGATTTTTTTTTTTTTTTTTTTTTAAAAAGAAGAAATGATTTTCTGATATATTATTATCTCCCTTAGCCGGTGTGAGGTAAAATATTACCCTATAAAAATTCTTTTCTTATGTATAAGAAAAAAAAACTATTTTTAGGATCGGATTTTTTCGATTTTCGATACTTATCAGATGAATTTCTGTACAAAACATATCTAAGAACACTGCCAGACATATAAAGTATCTTTGTGTGAAATTTGCAAAAGATAGGTTCAGCCGTTTCGGAATCTATAAGGAAAGAACTCACACACACAAAGTGACTTTTATATATAATAGTAGAGATATAACTTATAACTATTACTTAGCGCATATGCAGAAAAACACGTTTATAGTCGATTTATACCAGGTCAAGGTCAATTTTTTTTTTTTTTTTTTTTTTTTAATTTTGACCCCTTAGCAGCTATTTTACCCAATGAAAACCAAATCGAAAATGTACTACACGTCTAATCAAATTTCGACTCTACAGACCAAATATTCCAGGAGGAGTTTGGTAGAGCCTTTCGCACACACACTGACAAATTGACACATATAAATATATATATATTTCTGATAAGAGTGAAAGGAAACCACGCATCTAATAAGAAACCATAAAAAATGAGTAGTAATTAATTAGCACTCGTTTTTCAAAATATGTAAATTAGTTAACCTTCGTGTAGTCGCTCGCATAACCATGACTAAGTATATTATAAAGTACGTTTTAATATTTTTAAATAGAAAAAATAGGCTTTTAATGTCAATGTCAGAGCTAGAAAAAAAAAACTCATATATATATATAAATATATATATATATAAAACTATTTCCGCATGCTAGAACGTTTTCAACTTAAATTCCACACCATTATGCAGAATGTAGAAACTATGCATAAATAGAATTCAGCATAATAGTGAAATAAAACCAATCATGAAATAAGAAACAATAAAAAAAAATAAGTAATCAATTATCGGTCGTTCTTCAAAGAGAAAAAGGAGGCTTTTAATATCAATGTCAGAGCGAGAGAAAAAATTTATCGGAGTGGAGACAGACATAGTAATAATGTGTGAGAGATGGCAACCTTCTGTCTCTTGAGACAATGGCATTCTGCACCTAGTTTGGTGTACTACTGCGTCTGCTGTGGCTAACTAGGTGCAGGCCTGGGCCATCCATTCATGCTTCCGTTCAGTCTTGAAAGACAAAGGATACCCCCTGTAGGGGCTGCTGCACGTGTAATTGTGAGGTAAGAGTTGCACAATTTCCACAACCACATCTCCTGAATCGGCACTGTTTGAGTCCAGTGGAAAAGGAGAAGACCAGAACGACTGGAAACAATGCCGAGATAAGCAGAGAGCACATACAGCACCTGGAAGTCCTAAATGGTCACCCATTTAGTACTGACCAGGTTCAACGTTGCTTAACTTCAGTGATCCAGCGGGAACCGATGTGTCAACGTGATTATGCTTGGACAGCTAATAAGGGAATAACAATACTATCGTTGATATAAAATGTTTAGAATTCGCTAAAGATAAAACAGATACAAACGGAAAGGCAAGCCAATACAGTTGGTGCCAACGCAGCTGCAGGAGCTGCCGGAAAGATGTTGCAGAGCTTCACCATCCCGCTTATCGGAACTCCAGACCGGATTTTTTTTTTTTTTAATTTTTTTTTTTATCAGGGTTTACTCTCTTCGCCTTTGCCAAAGGCAGCCACAAGGCAGTGGGGCTATTTGTTCATTTTTCTTCACTAGTTTGGTACCTGGTGATTCAAAGAAGATAAATTGTTTGATAGTTGTGAGACGAAAAACAACTATAGAAGTCAGTAATTGCTGAGAATGCAGTTAGGAGATCCGGAGTTCCTATCCCATTGTGGTTACCACCTGATGAAGGCCAGAGGAATAGTTGGGCGAAACGTCTTGAAAAAATAACTAAAAAAATGAGGATAATGGTCGACAATAAATAAATGAATAAAAAACGAAATAATTTTTAAACGAAAAAATAAAAAAGAATCAGAAAACAAAGTATCTTTGTGGCCCATGGCGCAGTGGATAAAGACGTTGAATCTCTACAGTTCCAGGTGAGCATTGTCTGAAAATAGTGGTTTCAATCCTACCTAAAGCCGGCCAGAGGCTTAATTTGCCAAAACGTGGTGAAATGACAACAACTATGGAAGGCAGTCATTGCTGAGGATGCAGTTAGGAGATTCAGAATTCTTATCCTGTCGCGGTAACCACCTGATGAAGGCCAGAGGAGTAGTCGGCCGAAACATCGTGAAGCAACAACTAAAAGTGAGGATAATAGTCAGCAATAAATAAATGAATGCATAGTTTCGTATTTTTTTTTTTTAGCCATAACCTGTTTGCAATCATGCTTAATCAAATAATGTAAGATCTTTAAATGTATATGTTGTAGTTTCTGACTTTTAATCGGTCACATACAGTAGTACAATTTCGCTTTATCTAATAGATTAATAAACTGTAGAAGGATGCTAAAATATGTTGTAATAGTGATATATATAATGACCAGTAATAAGATCGTTCATCTAAAAACAAAAATAGGTTTAACGCTCCTAAACAATCCCTTAACGTAAATTCATTAGCTTTTTGAGGCTAGAAATCTCTTCCAACCCGAGATATTCACCCTTTATACTCCTAAATATTATTACTGCATTATTAGTGTGTGTGTGTGTGTGTGTGTGTGTGTCTGTGTGTGTGTCTGTGTGTGTGTCTGTGTGTGTGTCTGTGTGTGTGTGTGTGTGTGTTTTTTTTTGTTTTTTTTTTGTTCATTCTCGACCCAATTAATGAAAATGATGTCATTAGATGAAAGTTTCCCTTGGGACTGTAACACTCTAGTTAATAAAAAAAAAAATAAAAAAAAATAATAATAAATAGAAAAAAAAAAAAAGAAAAAGAAGCAACAAAATACACTAACCTCAATTCTAGTGATAATCAGAGAGGACATCCCCTTTGCAATTAACATGTGTCACAGGTCAGACTCATTAACCGTTACTATCAGAATGCTAGCTTTTTTGTTTTTTGTTTTTTCCCAGGACCCAGTATTTCTGCTTAATTATCTTCTCTTAATAGTTGTTTCGGCTTTTTTTTTTGTCCCCCCCCCCTCCCGCATTTAATAGACGGAGAGAACTAAACATTCAAATCATTGCATTTGGGATTCTTGCTTCTTCTTAATTCTCACAATAAGAGTCAGTAAATATTATGATTACTATTGTTGTCACCCCAATTCCCAGGGTTAGGGTTAGAGTTGGGGTTAGGCGCTTCATTGGACGACTCTATTAAAAAGGCAGGGAAACGGCGAAACAATTCGACAATGCCTGAGCGCATATTTTAATTGCCCACATCAGTGCTCATCTATGCACACAGCGCCACTCACCCTGGGTGGGTTGAACCAAATTCCTTCACAGGGGGAAGTGTCAAGGGAAATATGAAATTCATCAACGATTCTCGAGTGGCCTCTGGGCCTTGATGAGTGATGTCTATGTAAAAAAAAAAAATCGCTTGTATATCCTGATCAGGAAAGATGACGTTGAGTTTTTCCAGTTCTTGCAGAGAGGTGTCACCGTCCTCCTACACATCGCCTGGTATTCTCGAATGGTCACCCATCTAGTATTGATCAGGCTCAAGGTTGCTTACCTTTAACTTCGCCGATCTAACGGGAAGATGTGTTGCCGTGTTTGTCGACTTATAGTATCTTTTTTTTTTTTTTTTTTTTTAATTTATTTTCATCCCAAAGCAAATTGATACTGAAGAAATAAGAGGCTACTGTGATAGGGGCCAGCTTTATGAGAGAGGAGAGAGATAAACTAAGTTGGCTGGTTGTTTTATGACATATTAACCCTTTTCAGGTTATTTAATGCCAAATCCAGTTATTTCGAAAAATAAGTTTTTTTTAATAGAACTTTTTGTCAAGTCGGTTTCTATTTAACCCATAGTTGGAACCCTAATAGGTACTACCACTCCGGGTCAGAGTGGACCTGGGAGCAATGGAAATTAAAGGGTAGCTCCACACTCCCTAAAGTCCGCAAGCTGGGGCCTCACCATCGGATATAGCTTAAGGTCATATCCAGGACTGATAAACTAAGTGGGGAGTTTTGTAGCAAGATGTTTGATCATGTTACCTTTAAATTTCTGCATGTTGGTAGAGTTGGGGAACACAGGAAGCAGGAAGGAAATTCCAAAGGCAAGTGGTCTAAAGAAAGAAGCGATTAGAATAGAAAGGTTCCTCTAAAATTGAAGGGGTAGGAATGTTGCTGCTAGTCGAGTTAGTCAAAAATAATTACTTTAAAGGGTTATTACAAAGTGCAGTAAACTCATTCCATTTTACTACTGAGATATTTAGGGCTGCTGTGAAGTAGGGACCATGTCAACAGGGACACTCAAAGTAGGGAGTTGAGCAGCAAGGTGCCTGTTCACATTACACGTGCATGTTAGTACAGTCGGGGATGCAAAAATACAGGAAAGGAATTCCAAAGTCTAGCAGTTTGAACGAAGAAACTTACAGAATTTTTTTTCAGCATCGTGAGATCTCTACAGTGAAAGGGCGAGACTTTGCCGCATATTGGGTTAATCAGGAGGTTTTTTTTTGTTAAAATGGGCACCAGTGCTATAAGTTCGCCAGAGCACATCTCAATTAAGTACTTGTAAAACAAGAACAGGGATTCAACATTGTAGTGATGAGACAGAGGTTGGAGGTTGGTTGACTATTAGACTGAAGATTTCCTTTGGACAATGTCCAATGGAGAAAGACTGGTTGTTGATGTGGCAATAATATTCCGTGCATGGGTTAGGGTTAGGGTTAAAAATGGGCGAATGGTGGCCTTGTAGAAATATTAGATATAGTCAATTGTGAGTATATTTCTAGGGTACTTCTGTATTACATGGGCAGCACTAGCAGTATCAGAATTTTTGACACCCCTAACACGAAACTGCGAATACAATATAGAAATCTCGTAATTTCTGTTAAAAGTGGGTTATTTATTTTCTTTATGGATTATACTTCCAAAATAAACTATTACAGTTGTTTTAAAAGTAATAGAAATATTTTATTTTTTTTTAAACAGTAATGAATTTTCCGAACTCAATATTTTTCAATTTTTAAACTTTAAAAATCTATCAAAATTTTTCTATTGATTCTATTTTTACGATATTTTCAGGGTCAATGTGAAATTTTATGTTCTTTCCAATAAACCGAATATAATATTTTAGACAAACGTTTTTTTTTTAATTCACGCCCCCCCCCCCCCAAGTGTCACCCATTTTCAACTTTCTCTTAAAAAGTAAATAATTAATTTATGTCGGAGAGTTTTAGATATCACAAATTGAAGAGAAAAGGTCAATAAATAATATATTAAAATTTAAAACAAAAAAAAAATCCCTTTTTTAGAAATTTACCTGTAAAGTCCGAAGTTTAAAACCTTTTTTTTAAAAAAAAAAACACATTGTGTTTTTATTTTTTTTTTTTAATAAAACCTTGGTCCTTGCTCCTTTAATTGAAAAAAAAATTAGGGCTTGAATTACATTTTTCGAGGAGTTATAAGCTTGGAAAGATGGGGTGGAATTATTCACTATTTTCACGAAATTTCTGACACTGCTAGGGCAGCACCATTTTTTTGGTGCGTTTCAGTCATTTGCATACATTGGCTGTGGTACTGTTGCTGCTGTAACAGCGCTCAGACGCGCATATAAACATCCCCACTATGTTTTCTTTGTATTTGATCAAATTCATTCTTCAGAGTGGCCCATTTAAAAGTAGCCCGATCTATAATCGTTCTCTAATCATTTAGATTAAGCGGACCACTTAAAAGTAGCCAGATTTCTGTAATCTTTCTCTTATCAACCAACTGACACCACAAGACAAAATGCAATTCTTTTTCCAATAAAATGGCGCTACATGCCACTGCCACACGTCTCACAGACCACTGACACGAATTCATGACATGTTTACGGGCGAGAGAACAATAAGCAAAGGGTTATGACCACCACGTTCCCCGGACTTGTCATCATGTGATTTTTATCTTTGGGGGACTTTAAAAACAAAATGTTATGCAAATAATCTTCACAAACTAAAGAACGTTATCAGAATCACCAGAGAAGATCTACAAGCAGTATCTGCAAACATTACTAAACGTGCACAGAAATGCATAGATATCAAGGGGGGAGCCACTTCCAGGACCTTTTATAACACTACAGGTAATTTAATTTAAGGTAATTTAATTTAAGGTAATTTAAACAATAAAAGAATGTTCCTCCTCTCTACTACATTTCGGGGCTACTTTTAAGTGGGCCGCTCTGTACAAATAAATAAAATGAATAGCATAGTACAATTCATGTGTTACATCTCCGCAATGTTTTCTATGTGTTTGTTCCAATTC
Source organism: Euprymna scolopes (assembly GCF_053919585.1). Lineage (NCBI taxonomy): Eukaryota > Metazoa > Mollusca > Cephalopoda > Sepiida > Sepiolidae > Euprymna > Euprymna scolopes. The sequence continues at coordinate 18,842,168 of NC_136512.1, forward strand.
ATTCTACCTGTGAATGTTATGCCGAGAAGTTGGAATCGTGAACTCTCAGCTAGAATCTTGTTATCCATGGAAATCGGTAACTGAAAATGTTCTTAGGAATAATTGGAAGACAAGGAGATTTGTCTTTCTGCTAATAAATGTCACCATTCCACTCCAGACTGGAAGCCATTTTATAAGAATTTAACCATTGCGTTTGATATGTGCACAGTAGGTACCCTCCCCACACACACCCACCCACACGTCTGGTATAGATCATGGGGTCTTCAGGAATGTTACCCATCTCGAACACAATTTCATCAAGAAGGTTGTTTTATAAATATCAGGAACAATAAAGGTCCAAGGATCGGCCCCTGGGGCACACTTGCATTAATGACATGTTGTTTTCATGATGTATGGTCCTCGATGATAACCTGGAATTCTTGTCCGAGAAGGATGTAATTCATACAATTTAATTTTTAAGGTGATCAGCATTCCCTAGAAGGCTATAGGTGACTTACGAAAATATCGGCGAAAAAAGTGACCCCCTCCTTGTAGAAAAGTGCTCAGTTGAAGGTGAAGATATTAATGTTTCTAGCCAATTTTTCGATATTTGTCGTCTGAAGGGGCGAGCTTCAAAACGATATCGGTCTCGTGAAAATCCGTCGCCTCCATCAAAAGTTTTAGGCAGACATATAAACATACATGTATTTAAATTGACAGGTGACATTTATATTATAGATGGTGCACCTTCTCCAAATGATGTTATTTTAAGTAATAGCACTAACCTGGATACATGGATACTCCACTAGACTAGATGAATTCTCAACTTCTTTACTAACACAGTGTTTAAAAGACAAAGGCAAACTTTAATGGAATATTCGAATATCTATGTATCTCATATAGAAATTGAGTGTTAGCTCCAAAAAAGGGGTCCCTTGATTTCCGAGAACTTCGATTGAAATAAAATGAAATTTTATATATGATTAGTTATTTTTTGGAAAAAGAAATCCAGCAGAGTGCTCAATTAAAAGGAAAATCCGAAAAATAAGAGCGTATTTATATATTGTATTTTGTGTATAGAAAGTTGTTAGGTGAGACAAGTCATTGGTACCGTCGGTTTCAAGCCCGATAATTTAGACCGTTTTAGATATCCATATCAAGCTCTCTTCAGCCAATACTCCTCTCTATATAAAATTATATATATATGTGTGTGCGTGTGTGTGTGTGTGTGTGTGTGTGTGTGTGTGTGTGTATTAATTAAACGTTACTCAGTTTATATATACCAATCATAATGGATTAAAAAAACAAAAAAAAAACAACTCATAATTAAAAAGTTATTTATATTTAAAAAAAAAATTTATATAAAAAGTCCAAGCTCAATGAATGCCTTTTTTGGTTCCAGAGTATATAAAGTGTTATATAATAGTTATCCAAATTGCAAATATCAAGCTTTCTCAGTTGGGAATTTATTGCTTTTCAAAAGGTAACCATTACAATGTCCCCAAAATTATATCTCCACTGTATTTTTAGTCACTTACTCCTCAGATGTTTTTCTAAGTGTTTTAAGGTGAGCATATGATGAGTAAGTGACTAAAAATGCAGCAAAGACATAATTTTGTAGACTTGCTAGTTGCAAATGAAAAAAATATTGTAGTAGTTACCTTTTGAAAAGCATTAAATCATCAACTGAGAAAACTTGATGTTTGGAACTTGGGGAGCTTTTATATATTACACTTATATATCAGGAATAAATATTAACAACAACTGGTAATGAAAGTATTGTATTTTTAAAACATGCAGCAATAAATAATGTAAAACGCCAACAAGTTTTTTTTTTTTTACTTACATTTTGTTATTGAAGCTATTTCGGTCAAAGAAATAATGGAGGTTTTGTATTATATATATATATATATATATATATATATATATATATATTCTCACTAAGACAGTGTCAGATTTTCTCACAAGTGTTATTATTGCAGTTTGATTATAATCAATATGCTAATTAAAGCCAAGCCACAGAAACAATTAGCGGGTTATAATTAGTAATAATAACCAATCTACAGAAAAAAGTGGTTATAATTATGTTAATTATAACCAAGCTACAAAACCAAATTGTGGCTTCAATCTCACTTGAAAATTGGGATAGTGTCTGAAATGGTCGTCAGAGACGGTAAAATATAAATCAATGATGAGACGATTTCAATATTATCCCCCCTTCCCTATTCCAATACAATTACCTGTTTTTAATTCCCGATTCTGATTATAAAATAGATGTATAATTTTGTGTGGAGTGGAGGGTGAATAGCGGAGTTTTCATCTATTTGTCTGTTTTGGGGAATTGTTTCAAACAAGGCATGAAACCACTTGATGCACAGAGCTAAAACAAAAAGGAAAATAACACTTTAACGTCGAAAACTAGCCAACATTAAGTTTTATATAGATGAATTCCGATCGAGAAAAGAGCAATTCTTCCCCTTTTATTTAAATATCACTCATGGAATGAGAAGGCTAAAAGACAAAATTTTAGATTCAATCCATTCCTGCGATTGAGAAATTTTAACAGAATGTTTTTCATGGAAATCGTTTCAGACAACGCATGAAACCGCTTGATGTAAGAAGTTAAAAAAAAAAAAGAATTACTCAAAACTTACAAACCTTAGAAACGTCCACCATCATAAATAGCTAAAATAACACCATCAAAATTCATAAACAATTAGCCCGACACTATCAAATTCATAAACAATTAGCCCGACACTATCAAATTCATAAACAATTAGCACGACACTATCAAATTCATAAACAATTAGCACGACACTATCAAATTCATAAACAATTAGCACGACACTATCAAATTCATAAACAATTAGCACGACACTATCAAATTCATAAACAATTAGCACGACACTATCAAATTCATAAACAATTAGCACGACACTATCAAATTCATAAACAATTAGCACGACACTATCAAATTCATAAACAATTAGCACGACACTATCAAATTCATAAACAATTAGCACGACACTATCAAATTCATAAACAATTAGCACGACACTATCAAATTCATAAACAATTAGCACGACACTATCAAATTCATAAACAATTAGCACGACACTATCAAATTCATAAACAATTAGCACGACACTATCAAATTCATAAACAATTAGCACGACACTATCAAATTCATAAACAATTAGCACGACACTATCGAATTCATAAACAATTAGCACGACACTATCGAATTCATAAACAATTAGCACGACACTATCAAATTCATAAACAATTAGCACGACACTATCAAATTCATAAACAATTAGCACGACACTATCAAATTCATAAACAATTAGCACGACACTATCAAATTCATAAACAATTAGCACGACACTATCAAATTCATAAACAATTAGCACGACACTATCAAATTCATAAACAATTAGCACGACACTATCAAATTCATAAACAATTAGCACGACACTATCAAATTCATAAACAATTAGCACGACACTATCAAATTCATAAACAATTAGCACGACACTATCAAATTCATCATAGAACGCTTACATGACGCCATTGCATAACCTGACGTTACAATCAAATCCTACACCAGAAGGACATCAACATCTTGTTATCATTCCGATTACTGTTTACATTTCACTTCCGGATTTGTTTTTCCCTCTTTACACAACAAAACAATTACTAATTTCAAAAGTCAAACAGTTATTTATATTTTAAGGTAAAAGGAATTAAGAAGCCTTTGACGTTGTATAGTGAATGTATAAACAATGCATAGTGATTGTATAAACAATGCATAGTGATTGTATAAACAATGCATAGTGATTGTATAAACAATGCATAGTGATTGTATAAACAATGCATAGTGATTGTATAAACAATGCATAGTGAATGTATAAACATTGTATAGTGAATGTATAAACATTGTATAGTGAATTAGTGAATGTATAAACATTGTATAGTGAATTAGTGAATGTATAAACATTGTATAGTGAATTAGTGAATGTATAAACATTGTATAGTGAATTAGTGAATGTATAAACATTGTATAGTGAATTAGTGAATGTATAAACATTGTATAGTGAATTAGTGAATGTATAAACATTGTATAGTGAATTAGTGAATGTATAAACATTGTATAGTGAATTAGTGAATGTATAAACATTGTATAGTGAATTAGTGAATGTATAAACATTGTATAGTGAATTAGTGAATGTATAAACATTGTATAGTGAATTAGTGAATGTATAAACATTGTATAGTGAATTAGTGAATGTATAAACATTGTATAGTGAATTAGTGAATGTATAAACATTGTATAGTGAATTAGTGAATGTATAAACATTGTATAGTGAATTAGTGAATGTATAAACATTGTATAGTGAATTAGTGAATGTATAAACATTGTATAGTGAATTAGTGAATGTATAAACATTGTATAGTGAATTAGTGAATGTATAAACATTGTATAGTGAATTAGTGAATGTATAAACATTGTATAGTGAATTAGTGAATGTATAAACATTGTATAGTGAATTAGTGAATGTATAAACATTGTATAGTGAATTAGTGAATGTATAAACATTGTATAGTGAATGTATAAACAATGCATAGTAAATGTATAAACAATGCATAGTAAATGTATAAACAATGCATAGTAAATGTATAAACAATGCATAGTAAATGTATAAGCATTGTATAGTGATTGTATAAACAACGTATAGTGAATGTATAAACAACGTATAGTGAATGTATAAACAACGTATAGTGAATGTATAAACAACGTATAGTGAATGTATAAACAACGTATAGTGAATGTATAAACAACGTATAGTGAATGTATAAACAACGTATAGTGAATGTATAAACAACGTATAGTGAATGTATAAACAACGTATAGTGAATGTATAAACAACGCATAGTGATTGTATAAACAACGCATAATGATTGTATAAACATTGTATAGTGAATGTATAAGCAGGTCGCAATTTTTATAAGGGATGCAATACAAGATCTTTTGTATTTTATGATTGTTGAGTCGGACTCGAAATGGTGTTTTGGTTCGCCGATATAAACCTTGTTATCTTTTCTTCTTCTTCTCTATAACGTAGCTGCAGGAATTCTCCTCTGGACAAAAGTATCGCAACATTGCAACAACAGATACCACATACAAATTCAATACAGCTACGCTGATAGCCACTATCTTATGGAGATGGCTGGACGTTGGGTTTACATTATCTTTTAAGTCTGGTTCATAAGCAATTTTTTTTATTAAGGTTTAGAGTTACGTTAAAGAAATTAGTTTCATGTTAGCCGCTACCTCTGCTTTTTAGGCATAATCTTTTTTCATTTTGATGGAATACTGCTGCCATATCTGGGCAGGAGCTGCTAGAAACAGCCTATCCTGCCTTGACAGAGTACAAAATAGACTTCGGGGCTTAGTGGAGGATGCCCTTTTCTCTACCCTGCAATCTCTCTCCCACAGAAGAGACGTTGCGAGCCTTTCCTTGTTTTATCGTTATTTCCATGGCAGGTGCTCGTCTGAACTCCAATCTCTGATCCCCCCTCGCCAATCTTTCACGAAAAACACCCGTCTAGCCGAATCCACTGTGAAAAATTTCCCCCACTCTTTATCTGTGCCTAAATCAAAACGTAGATTCCATGAACAAAGCTTCTTTCTTGGAACTGCACGCCTGTGGAACTCTGTTCCGTCTGCCTGCTTCCCACCTGACTACAACCTGGATGTCTTCAAGTCCAACGTTAACAAATTCCTAATGAACCGCCCCCCTTAAGTAAACACTTCATCAAATCTGCACACTAATGTAATGTGCTTGCAATAACCCTTATCCCTGAGTGGCTTCCGGGCCTTGATAAGTGGTGACCACTGTGTAAAAAAAAGAAAAAAAAATTTCCGTGCGCATTATTCTTCTAAAATTTTCCCCGTTTATCTTGTTAGTGCCTCTTATTATAGCTAATCCGTCTTTTCTATATCGGCCGATATCTGTGTTATCTTTATATTAATAAAGTAGCCACAGGACTTCCCCTCTCGCCAAAAGTATTGTAAATTGTCAACAACGGATGCCACACACAAATTTAATACATCTAGGCTAATAGCCACTATCTTATGTTGCTTCCGAACACCATTTTAGACACATTTTGTCGTGATAATAAAATGCTACATTGCATCCTACGAGCAACACCATCACAATCGCAACATCTTTTTTTTCTCTCTAAATATTTAGTACTACCAGTTGTCACTGGGATGAATTCTACACGTTTTACAGATTTTGTGATTACACCAGATGTATGGAGGCATTCTAAGTGGGGGGTTGTGCAGCGAGATATCTGTTGGCATTAAATTTAAATTTCTGCATTTTTTGTTTAGTCAAAAAAACGGAGAGCAAGAAGGAAATTCTAAAGAGAAACAGTTGGAGAAAAGAAGCTATTAGAGTATGAAGCCTTTCGGCATCTGAAGACCTCAGTACTGAAGAGGTGTGATTTTGCTGCTTGTCAAGTTAGTTTTGGTTGGGTGGCACAAGTGCAGCAAGTTCGTCAAAGCGTAACTGGCTCATACATATATAAACCTAACATAATCTTTCCAATTCAGCAGTAAATGTTTTGTATTTGTTAAAATAAAATTCACACCTAAACTAATTAACCGATCATTATCAGTTTTGAAGCAGCTGTTAAGTGCAGGAGGTAAGGAGGTGGAAGCATGTTAAAAAAAAAAGGGTGTGGTGATGCAAACAACTACACATTCCTAAACTTCAACAGCAACCACTAATTAAAGCAGAAAGAATCCATCTTTGTGCATATGCTTAGATTAAACATTATGTGCACCAAATTATCAATCTTGTATAATAATTCATCACCGGTCAGTAGCCATCAAATACACGAAGACAGCAATGAACACGACTAAAAACTCTCTGCCGCTTGCCTGTTTCCCACCTGACTACAACTTGGACGTCTTCAAGTCCAACATAAACAAACTCCTGACAAACCGCCCCCTTAAGTAAGACACTCTATCAAAACCCCCAATACTAATGATTACTACAATACTATCTCATTGATTATTGTACGCGCAATAAACCTTATCCCTGAGTGGCCTTCGGGCCTTGATAAGTGGTGACCCCCATGTAAAAAAAAAAAAAAAAATAGAAAAACAACACTCTTAAAATACAACCAAAAAACACCAACAACCGTATCCCGTATCTTTCACCATAGTAAGAAGAACGGCATCTTGGAATGTGGAATATCGTCTTTTGGTCATTTATTTGTATATGACCAGTTATAGTTAACACATACAGAACTTCATAAATAAATGGATTGGTATGAATGAAGGGGGTGAAATATAATTGAATAAACATTTTTCCCATATATATATATATATATATATATATATATATGAGAGAGAGATCATTGTCATTCCTAAACCAGAAGACATTTAATTCACACTCATAATATTTTATTAATTTTTAATGAAGCATGTGTTACATGTGTTTCATTGAAAAGCAGTATCCTACTAAGCAACTCATCAGAGACAAATGTATGTTCCTTAAAAAGCAGCTGGAAAGATTTTAGATATGAAATGAAAAATGATTTGGTTAAGAAACATTTCCATGGATGAGAGCATCCTTCACAAGTGTCCAACTCCTTGCCCTAACATGCACAGGCACCATGAATTGAAATATACATAGAAGATACTGCCAAGTCTGCTGCAAAGAAAGTGGAATCGGTCTACTACTATTACTACTACTATAGTAAAGTTACATACGTAAATAACTTCTGCAACACGCACTTATGTACTTAAATAGAATCATGAATAAAAAAGAAAAATAGTAAATTAATTATTCAGAAAATTAAATATTTTGTAAAGTTTAAAAGTTTTCAAAGTCAATATCATTGTGATTTTAATAAGTTTGTTGCAAAGAAGGTAAGCTCCCTCTACCGGGCTAGAAAATTTCTTATGCATGGCAGTATCTATTATCCCTACAAAGTCGCTATCTAGTCACCTATACATGGGGTATGTTTACCAGGACTAAAAAGAACCTTTGTACACATAGATTCGAAAAAGTTGTCAAATAACAATTATATAACAAATAAATATTATCAAAGGCAAGATAAGTTACTTTTCTCCCTAACTGGATAATTTTCTAGTGTTTTTATTTAATGTAACATGTTTATTCAGCTCGAAAAACGTACAGTGTTTACCGATGTGTTGGAAAATTTAAAATGGCACCCGAGTTTCTCTTAGACACAGTAAGGTTTGGAAAAAGAGTTATAAATAAAAAACTATACAAAATACTGTTAGAAACTCGCTCAATATATGTTACCGTGACATGGGCTGACATATATTGGGTGGGTTTTTAACAGTATTTTGCATATTTTTTATTTTTATATCTTTTTCCCAAACTTACCGTCTCAAAGAGAGAGTCGAACGCCATTTTGAATTTTCCAATACATCGATAAACACTATGTTTTTCGAGCTGAATAAACACGTTACATTAAATAAAAACACTAGAAAATTATCCAGTTAGGTAGAAAAGTAACTTATCTTGCCTTTGGTAATATTTATTTGTTATATAATTGTTTGTTGACAACTTTTTCAAATCTATGTGTACAGTAAAACAAACCTGAAGGTTCTTTTTAGTCCTTGTCTAAGAGGGAGGGGCTAATGGTTGGTGCACTAGGCCAACTGTGGTAAACATACCCCATGTATGGGTGACTAGATAGTGACTTTGTTGGGGTATTAGATACTGCCATGCATAAGAAATTTTCTAGCCCGGTGTGTACAGTAATACAAACCCGAACCTTTAATCTAAATAGGGTCCATACTGTCTACCAAACATCAGCCCCTGTCTCATCGTCACATTCCTGTGCTTGTTTTATAAACACTAAGAAAATCTGCTTTGACGAACTTGCTGCACTTGTGCCACCAAACCAACACCAACCTGACAAGCAGCAAAATCACACCTCTTCAGTACGGAGGTCTTCAGATGCCGAAAGGCTTCATACTCTAATAGCTTCTTTTCTCCAACTGTTTCTTTTTAGAATTTCCTTCTTGCTCTTCGTTTTTTTGACTAAAAAAATGCAGAAATTTAAATTTAATGCGAACAAATATCTCGCTGCACAACTCCCCACTTAGAATGCCCCCATACATCTGGTCCCTAATTCCCAACAATCCCTTATGTGTCAGTGCCAATATGACTTGCTTCAATCGAATAAAAGTTAGAAAAAATAAATTCAGGTTTCGGGAAATTTTGGAGATGAGGATTGATAATTTGTATTAATCGGACTACTGTTCTCTCATCTTGATTGTTATTTTCAAAATGTTTCGGTCGATGTAACCTCCGACCTTCTTCAGGTGTATCTTGTCAAACTCTAGAATCTCACGGAATTTTTAATGAAACCATTTATTTAATCAACTGGGGTCATATGTTCTTGTTCCGTCTGCCATGACCAAATAAAAGTCTTAAGTAATTCACAATTGCATTTTTAGTATCGTCTGCACTGAGGATTGAACTTTCAACCTTCAGAAGAGGGTCAGTTAAAATTGAACCTTACTTAGTACTTTATCCGTTACGCCACAGATACTTAAGACTTCTACCCAGTCATGGCCGACAGAACAAGCGCATTCTTCCCCTGGGAATTAAATAAAGTGTTCTGCTTAAAATTCTCTGCAGATTCACAAGTTCGACAGAAACATTCTGGAGTTGATAAGAAACACCTGAAGAAGGTCGGAGGTTAAATCGGTTAAAACGTTGTGAAAATAACACTGAAGATGAGAATAATAGTCCGAAGAATTCAAATAACGTGAAATTAACTTGAAAAAAAAAAAAAAAATCATTTAATTTCTGAATTTTTATGAAGATCAATTTGTATTACTTGGTTTCTCCAGATTATCGTTTTCACTAGACCAGCCATAACTCACTGGGCCATTATTTGTTATTGTCACTACTGGGTGAAAAATATCTTTTCAATTTTTTTTTTTTTTCTTTTTTAAACAAAGTTAAATTATTTAAACAATAAAAATTTAATAGAACAATATTCTCTTTTCTTTTTCTTTTTTTTAACGAAGGCTGTTTCAAAATATATTTGAAGAAAACAATGTTTATACCTTCAAGTATCAACATAAAATTTGTTGTATATTTTGAATTACACTTATGTAAAAAGAAAAAAACAACAAAAAGAAAAACAGAAAAATCTTTATGATGTACATACTCATCACAGAACGAAGATGTCATATTCCAAAAATCATATGAGTTTGACGAGTAACTTTTCTATTTGGCTAATAAACGAAAATATTTAGTTGTCCAAGGTCAACTAAAGATAAATTTGTCCATGGAGCTCAGTTGAGTGTTAATATTTGCAACCTTTCGCTCGATGCGACCCCTGACCTTTATGAAGGAAATGTAAAATCAAAGCATTGAGTATAATAGCGTGAATATTATCGGTACCTTCGTGTGAAATTTCATAAAAATCGGCCCAGCCGTTTTTGAGTTCAAAGTGAACGATCTCGCGCACACAAAGTTCCTTTTATGTAATAGTGAAGAGAGATAGGAAAAGCTACACATAAATGACATTAAAAAGACGTTATGTATACAAGGTGTTACCATGATAAAAAAAAAGTCAATAAATAAGCGAATAGACCTAGTTACTAAACTGAATATAGGCTAACACGACCAACGTTTCGATGATTATTGATATATATAAGTGAAAACGTGCGCGCGCGTGTGTGTGTGTGTGCGTGTGTATATATTTCTCTACCAAACTACTCCGTCAATTTTAAGTCTAAAGATTCGAGATTTGACATAAGGGGTATTGAGACTTTGGAAAATTTTCTTAAATCAGTTTTCAGCATGAAATTTGGCTGTCAAGGGGGGGGGGGTCAAAGTTCAACGACTTGACGTTTGAAAACTCTACCAAACTCCTCTGCCAATTTTAGGTATAAACACTTGAAATTTTAAATGTAGGTTACTTGGACATGGATCTAACTTTTTAATTTGATTTGAGCCCAAAAAAATAAATATTAAGGGGTAAAATTAAAAAAAAAAAAAAAAAAAAAAATGACCTCTGCCTGCAGTCTCTACCAAATTACTCAGTCAATTTCTGGTCTAAACATTTGAAGTTTTACATAAAGTAAAGTGTATTCAGAGATAGGGCAAGCTTTTTAATCAGTTTGGGTGAAAAATTTGAGCTGTCAAGGGGTTAAAGTTCAAAAGATTTGACCTTTGCGGTGTCTAGCAAACTACTCAGACAATTTTTGGTATAAATATTTGAAATCTTACATAAAGTGTATTCACACGTAGGGCAAGTTATGAACAGTACATAGGGCCTGAGCAAAGCCAGGATGAACTGCTAGTATATATATATATATATATATATATATATATATATATATATATATATATATACACACACACATACTATTATATAAAAGGAACTTTGTGTGTGTGTTCGTTCCTTATGGACTCGGAAACGGCTGGGCCACTTTATATGGAATTTCATCTGAAGATAATTTATATGCCTGGCAGTATTCTTAGATAGGTTTTGTATCAGAATGTCTTCAATAAGTATTGATAATCGAAATAATCCGATAAAAGAGTGAACAGGCGATTTTGACCCAAGTTAACATCTTATACAGCCTAACATCAGTAGTGCATTTGAAAAGCTTTATTACCATACAAGCTGTAAGGCCCAACATATAAATTCAATAGTAGGTTCTTTGATATGATAGGAGCACGTTCAAAATGAAGGTTTCTGTTTAAAGCACAACTGAACCATGATACTTGACTTTTTTCAGTTTAAACTCCCAACTAATATGCAAATGTCCCAAATAGAGCAGGCAATCAATCGATTTGATTGAAAAATGGGAGATTTCACTGATTTCGATCACAATAAAAATATAGGCGTGTGAAACATTCATTGAACATTATACAATCCCGGGCAGGTCACTCTATCATATATATGTGTATCTAGACAAAAAAGTTCCATTTTTTTCTGAAGAATATGCACATGAAAAGATTCAATATTGACATAATAATAATTCGTTTGTTTCTACGTAACGAAACATGCGTAAAAAAATGTGCCGAAATTTTGAAATGCTGAAAGAATTTGATAAGATAAATCTTTGAAACTTGGAATGTAGATAAAACTTTTTTCTATCATAGAATCATAAAGAAAAAAAAGATAAAAATGAACCTATTTAGGCCATGCCATTTCGAAGTTAAATGCTTCTCATCAGGAGAAGAAAGACAAGAATATACATTTACAAAAATAAAAAAAAATAAAAAAATTGTTTAAAGACATTCGCTAAGAAATGAGAGAAAAAAAAATCCCTAAGTATATAGCAGGAGGAAAATATTTACGAAGCAGAAAAATGGGGAAAAAATGTAGTGAAGTATAATATATATTAGGCACCGCCAAAACTGGGGGGGCAGGTCAGTACTTTTTGACGGACCGTCTTTTTAAAAATCTACCAAAAATCAGGTAATTATCCGATCAATACGAAATTTTCAGCGATTATTAGGAGAAGAATGAACTTTATAACAGTGTACTTATTTTTCATAAACGATATTTATATATATATTTTTTTTTGCTTACAAAACCCCCCCTTGTTTTGAAGTGGGAACAAATATGCTTAAAATAATCATCTGAAACTGAACAAAACATATTGTGTTGTTGTAAGGGACAGGATTATAGATTTAAAAAAAAACAAACAAAAAAACATTGTTTGCATACCTTATTTTGACGTCTGAATATCAGAACTTCGATTGTGTTTAATTATCCCGCTTTTGAGTTTTGAAGTGTGAAATTCGGTGAATATGTTAAGTAAAATAATTAATTTAAGTTAAGCAAAACAAAAAAAAAAATTTTTTTATATTTATACGAAAAAAGCCATTTTAAAATTTTTGATAAATAAATTAACAATTTTTTTTTAGCGAGCCGAATAATGCATGACCATTATTAAACAGAGCATGCTTTGAATAATCGATACAAAAAAAAAAAATTCGATAAATATTGTGCCCTTTGTGTTAAAAATAGCATCATTTTTTTCGATCTCGTTTGAAAACGTTTGCCGCCTTTCGACTATGGTGGACCAAACGCGCTGAAATAATTTTTTTTTATTCTGCTTTAAATTGCCCCCTCCCCCCATTTTGGGGAGCCTGGCCCCCACACACATACACATTAAAAACCAAACGCATACAAATGGTCACCCATCTGGTACTGGCCAGCCTCAGCTTAATAATACATTGAAATTTTCGTCACTGAAAAATAAGTTTTTTTGGCCTGTTTGGTCTTCCATAGTTTTCGTCTCAATCAAAAGAAAACGTAAACAGAGTCGATCTGAACTCTACGGCGACGCGAAATGTCTGGTTACCTATATGAATAAGTGGAATTATTTGAAATTCAGGTACTTATATTATAATATTTTTGCATATTCTCTTAGAAAATCATCCTAAATCTTAGTTAGACAATAAATGAATAAATAAATTATTTCAAAAACCCTTTTTTTTTAAATATTTAAGTACGTTATTTGTGCAAGACAAAAAATATCAATTGTTAACTTTTTGGGAAAATTTAACATTTAAAATTGAATTTAAAATAGTAGAAAAAGTTTTACATTATTCTGTTTTCTATATGATAAAATTCAGGGTTTTATCTTTCTGGAAAAAAAAAAGTTACTCAGAAATAATGGATTGTAATAAATGTAATTTAGTTTTAAAAAACAACAACAACTTGATTTTGCGGCCATTTTTGGCGGTGCCTAATATATATATATATATATATATATATATACACGTTTTATTTTTATTACCGTATCTTTCTGTTAAGTTGCATTATTGTTTCGGCTACACGGCTGTTTTTTGGCCGTCTGTAGCGTCCTCGGACTTTTACAGAAATGTTCGCTATTTTGGGATGAAAGAGTGGAAGGGTGAATGAGGTCAGGGGGGTTTGCGAGGAGGGCAGAAGAGGAAGAGAGGAAGAAACAAGGAGGGAAAAAATAAAATGCATATTTGCTCTACAACAGTATTGAGCACTTTCTTCAGTTTTTATTAATTACCATCTCCACTATATATGATGATTGCAACGTCTTGTCAGACGAGTGCCACTCCCTCAGACATTTAAAATCCATGAGCCCAAATACCTGAGGGAGTATCTATACAAAGATGTTACAGAGTCTTAGCTTTGTACGACAGCTAAGTCTCTCTCTCGGTTCAAAATGTTGAGATCCAGCAACAAGCAAGAGCAAGATAGCCAGCAACAAATTAAACTGCAGACCAGCTTAATGCGGGTACTGGTCTTCTGCTTTATGGTTTTTTAAATCAGAGATTTGCTTCTCCTAGAAAGGTTGCCTTCACCACGGCTTACGGGAGCCCTCTCCACCCCAATACACATATACACACACACAAATATACACGTGTGTGTGTGTGTATATATATATATATATATATATATACACATACACACACACACACACAGAAGAAAACAAATTTAAGACTAAAAATAAATCTTATATGAATTTATTGTTTGATGGGATATTCAAAACCATTATTACCGACCATGGGAGTTGTTATGCTGACTGAATTGTCAATAAAGGAAAACATTTTAAAAAGCTCTTGAAAATTCAGGAGATGACTGGTCAATTTTTTATGCTTTCACGTTCAAACTAACAGCTACAGCAGAAATCTGAATATATTCCACTGAAGCCTGATTGTCACAACTGGTGAATTTCAAAAATGCAATCTAGACATAAGGACACTTTAGAAGAATGATATGCAACAGAATTAGGTTTTAAAGTTGGAATAAACACCACAGAAACGTATTGAATGCTTCAGATTGATTTTGGACCATCTTGCATGAATTGAGTATCAGTTTTTAAGTGGCATAAGAGATTCAAGGAAGGCAGGGAGTCTGTGAGAAATGATGAGAGGTGTGGGAGGAGTAAAGAAGTCAGAACACCAGTGTTGATTGGCCAAATAAAGAATTTCATGGATAAGGATCCGCCGTGTGTTTATAGAGAGAATAAGTGCACTGTACACAATTATTCGCAAGGAACTGAAGATGCAGAAAATTCGTACAAAGTTGGTCCCAAGGGTGCTCAGAGAAGATCAGAAAGAGAAACGTTGTCATGACAGCAGGAAGATGGTTGAGCTGATCAATTCAAATTCCACAGTTGTTCATGCTCTAGTGACCTGTGATGAAAGCTGGATCTACTGCTATGACCAAGAAACCAAGAGAGACTTCTCAGTGGAAGCGACATCTTGCTGCCCAAATCCCAACATAGTGCCCCAGTAGTTGCTGCCCCTGATAGTAGTCCCCTACACCAAAGTGGCAATGTGCCTTGTTTGGGGGGAAAATGTAATAAAAAAAAAAAAAAGAAAAAAAGAAAGCATGCTGACTCCCCTAGACACAAGAGGGCCAAACAGAGCAAATCTACCCAGAAAGTTATGAAGATCTCTTGATTTTTTTTTTTTTTTTTTTTTGACAGCATGGGCATGATCTACATGCATTGGGTTTCCCACTGGAAAGACAGTTAACAAGGAATATTATGTTGAAGTTTTAAGGGAGTTCAGAAAGAGATTCTGTTGAAAGAAGCCAGCATTCTTCAATTCGGGTCAGTGGCATTTTCACCAGGACAATGCACCAGTTGACAACTCCATCCTTTTCACAAACTATTTGACCAAGATGGGCATCAAGACAATTCCTTTTGGTTATTCCCTAAGCTCAAGGAAAACCTTACAGGTTGTCGTTAGGGGACAATTGAGGAGATAAAAGAGACTGTGACAAGGGTAATTGACATGCTCATACGAAGAGACTTCCATGGGGTCTTCCAGTAGTTGTTGGAATGGTAGAAGTGCGTTGCAGCCGAAGGAGATTACTTCGAAGAGGACTAGAGTTTGGTGTGTGCACTATCAATAAAAGCGCCCATACAAAAAATGTCTGGAAACTTATTGAAGACACCACGTATAGAGAGTATTCGGACCTGTGGAACAAATTCGATTTGGTTTTAGCTGATAAAAGTAGCTGCTAAGGATTCAAAATTGAAAAATTAGACCTTGGCAGGAATAAGTCGACTTAAAGTGCTACTCTAACATACGCAAATATATATTTATGTGTGAAATTGCGATATCCATTTGTCCTAGGGTCATATGGTACCAAATACCGCTGAAAAGCTGAATGTTTTGGTTTTGATTCTAGCTGATGGGACCTAAGTCATATTTTTTTGTTTTGAAACCACTACTATATATTGGATACACTAATAATAAATCGGCATAATCTATTAGGGTGGTGCAAAAATAATGTCGTTTTTTTGACATGAAGTTAAGCATATAAAAAAAAAAAAAAAACATTGTTTTCGCACCAAGCTGATAAAATATTATATTTAAGCGTATTTTACAATTAGATAACGCCGGACAGCCTGCTAGTTGCTATCATCATTGTTATTTTTTTTTTTTTTTTTTTTTTTTTTTTACATGGGGGTCACCACTTATCAAGGCCCGAAGGCCACTCAAGGATAAGGGTTATTGCGTGTACAGTAATCAATGAGATGGTATTGTATTTTCATTATCTATATATTAATACCGTAGTACCTTTAATGTTACCTCAGTCTGAAAGGATTTCTCATCTGTCACACTGAATTATTTGTAAAAAAATAATATAAAAATTACAATTTAAATTACAAAAGTAATGCCCCCTTTTCTTTCTTATTTCGCCGGGATTGTAAATTGCATTGTTATGATGACTGAACGTATGCATTCATAACCTGGAAGCTTCATCTTTCTGTTGCAGATATTAA
Organism: Euprymna scolopes; assembly: GCF_053919585.1. Classification (NCBI taxonomy): domain Eukaryota; kingdom Metazoa; phylum Mollusca; class Cephalopoda; order Sepiida; family Sepiolidae; genus Euprymna; species Euprymna scolopes. The sequence continues at coordinate 18,858,963 of NC_136512.1, forward strand.
CGGTGTGAGACTCTAAGAAAGCAAGTCCTGTCATGGACGTGCGTCAGAAGCAGAGATGCGTCATTGAATTCCTGGCAAAAAGTGCATTACGAACGGTCATTATGTCAAAAAATACATTCTGGAACACAAAAAGTCACTCGTTTTAATGGTACCACTCCCGTCTTCATGGTTCTTCAATGTTTTTGAGCTAAAAAAAGAAAGCGGCTTTACTTTTGGAACGACCCTTATGTAAGCAAATAAGACTTAATGCCATTAGTGGGGCAGATTGCTGAAACAATATTTCATTTGGTGATACGAATGTTACATGTTTCATGTAAGTAAAAATAAAGAGGATTAGTAAATGAAAATAAAATGAGAGAAAACGGGAATCGAACCCTGGAGATAAGTTTTAAAGAACAATAGGTTTTAAATGGAATGTCCAGTAAATTGTTGATTCTGATAAAATAAATAATAAATATAATTTTGGCTGGAATCTATTCATTGTAGAAAGAATGTTGGATAATAAAAAATGGGTTAAATGAGTTAGATATGTAGGTGGAATTCCTTTGTGAGAACAACAAAGGAAAATGGGAAATCAGAATGTTTCGAAGCATGCAGGTCGCGCGTGTTGATGGCACGTGAGTTGTGGTCACGTTGGCCGGACATGCATGGATTTCTCAATATAGGAAGTGAGAGTTAGTTAGAAGAAGTCAGAAGGGAGGCAGAGAGTCAGACAATAGTCCGACTAGTTCAAATCTTGGCCCGTCTGGAAGCGAGAGGGTTTTAAACAGAAAAAGAAAATGTAAGAAGAAACTTTGAATTCCTGGATGCAAAGCCATTGACCGGTCAAGTGGAAGAATAAATGATCATGTTTTTTTATAACTGCCGTCTCCTGTGTCCATCATTACAACGAGAAAAGGTATTGTCAATTTATATATAAGAACCATTTGAAAATCATCATCTAAAAAAAATATATGTTTAGAAAGTATATGTGTCATTCTGTTTATGTTATATAAACACTCCCGTTCATACGAACTGTCAAAGCATAAATGCCAACCTCTCAATCTATCGGCATAAATTCCAACCTATCGGTCTATCTATCTAGATATGAAAACACCTTCTCAAAGCATATTTATATCCAATCTCTCTCATTTATAAACTCTCACTCTCTCTTTATATATACGTGTTAATGTCCACATCTCTTCTCTAACAATATGTTAATTTCTCCATATATCTCACAACATGAACACTTACACATGAACCTCAAAGATCTCTTACTTCCATGAACACTCTTAAGACTCTTATCCTTACTAACAAGAACACTTAATAATAATAACACTATATAACACGAGCACCAAGATTGAAATTTGTCAGGTTTGCTTCTGCAGCCATCTTGAATACTGGCAGCCATCTTGAATTTTCTGATGGCTAACGTTCTTTTCTTAAAATGTATGTCCTGAACATCATTTGCGCCAATTTTGGTGATTGTACCATAAAGTGAAAGATTCTTATGAAACACTGAGATAACCTGCCCACTTAAGAGGTCGCTGGTCGTTTTTTTTTCTATTCAATTTGTTGATTTGAGAATTAAGAATTGATTATATTGTTATGAATTGAATTAAAAAAAAAAATTCTTAATGCTGCAATATTTCAAGTTATAAATTTATTATATTTTTTACTAGAATATCTTGTCTTTTCCATAGCAACCACGTCGCTTCAGCAACTACTGTTGCTATTAATTCGAAAAGAGAAGTAATAAGTGGAACAGAGAGAATGACAGTTAATTGGGGGATTTTATTGAAAGCAGACGAGTGTCGTACATTTATTATATTTTTTTTACTAGAATATCTTGTCCTTTTCTTTCTCAGTTTTAACAACTAGTCCTTTACTTTTCCATGTTTAAGCCTAACCATATTATTTTTCATGCTCACATTTTTCTATTGTAATCCATGATTTTTCCAGGCTTCTAGTAAATTCACTTGTTCTTTGTTTAATTTCAATCTTAGTTTTTTGTCCCCATAAACCTAACATTCATATATGTAATGTACGGCACTTGTCTGCTTTCAATAAAATCCCCCCTAATTATCTCCCTTTCATGCTTTCATTCTCTCTATTTCACGTGTTACTTCTCTTTTCGCGACAGCGGTGAATTGATAGCAACAGTAGTCATTGAAGCGACGTGGTTGCTATCGAAACCAGTCATTGAAAAGTCGCTCACCTTACGTCTTTTTTATGATTTTGAACACCAGCAAATTCATCATAACTTTTGTTTTACTGGACGAAAATTGGAAAAAAAATTTTTTCACAATATAGCTGAGAAGGTGATCTGTAAACTGTAATCATTGTTTGAAATTTAGTCGAAAAATGAGTGAGCGGTGAAGCTTTAAAGCAGTTCGAAATGACTAAAACTGCCACTTAACTATATATTCAAACATTACCGTGTTTGAATATATAGTTAAATGGCAATTAAAAAAGGAGTGAGAGAGAGCGAGAGAGAAAAAAAGGAGTGAGAGAGAGCGAGAGAGAAAAAAAGGAGTGAGAGAGAGCCAGAGAGAAAAAAAGGAGTGAGAGAGAGCCAGAGAGAAAAAAAGGAGTGAGAGAGAGCCAGAGAGAAAAAAAGGAGTGAGAGAGAGCCAGAGAGAAAAAAAGGAGTGAGAGAGAGCCAGAGAGAAAAAAAGGAGTGAGAGAGAGCCAGAGAGAAAAAAAGGAGTGAGAGAGAGCCAGAGAGAAAAAAAGGAGTGAGAGAGAGCCAGAGAGAAAAAAAGGAGTGAGAGAGAGCCAGAGAGAAAAAAAGGAGTGAGAGAGAGCCAGAGAGAAAAAAAGGAGTGAGAGAGAGCCAGAGAGAAAAAAAGGAGTGAGAGAGAGCCAGAGAGAAAAAAAGGAGTGAGAGAGAGCCAGAGAGAAAAAAAGGAGTGAGAGAGAGCCAGAGAGAAAAAAAGGAGTGAGAGAGAGCCAGAGAGAAAAAAAGGAGTGAGAGAGAGCCAGAGAGAAAAAAAGGAGTGAGAGAGAGCCAGAGAGAAAAAAAGGAGTGAGAGAGAGCCAGAGAGAAAAAAAGGAGTGAGAGAGAGCCAGAGAGAAAAAAAGGAGTGAGAGAGAGCCAGAGAGAAAAAAAGGAGTGAGAGAGAGCCAGAGAGAAAAAAAGGAGTGAGAGAGAGCCAGAGAGAAAAAAAGGAGTGAGAGAGAGCCAGAGAGAAAAAAAGGAGTGAGAGAGAGCCAGAGAGAAAAAAAGGAGTGAGAGAGAGCCAGAGAGAAAAAAAGGAGTGAGAGAGAGCCAGAGAGAAAAAAAGGAGTGAGAGAGAGCCAGAGAGAAAAAAAGGAGTGAGAGAGAGCCAGAGAGAAAAAAAGGAGTGAGAGAGAGCGAGAGAGAGAAAAAAAGGAGTGAGAGAGAGCGAGAGAGAGAAAAAAAGGAGTGAGAGAGAGCGAGAGAGAGAAAAAAAGGAGTGAGAGAGAGCGAGAGAGAGAAAAAAAGGAGTGAGAGAGAGCGAGAGAGAGAAAAAAAGGAGTGAGAGAGAGCGAGAGAGAGAAAAAAAGGAGTGAGAGAGAGCGAGAGAGAGAAAAAAAGGAGTGAGAGAGAGCGAGAGAGAAAAAAAGGAGTGAGAGAGAGCGAGAGAGAAAAAAAGGAGTGAGAGAGAGCGAGAGAGAAAAAAAGGAGTGAGAGAGAGCCAGAGAGAAAAAAAGGAGTGAGAGAGAGCCAGAGAGAAAAAAAGGAGTGAGAGAGAGCCAGAGAGAAAAAAAGGAGTGAGAGAGAGCCAGAGAGAAAAAAAGGAGTGAGAGAGAGCCAGAGAGAAAAAAAGGAGTGAGAGAGAGCCAGAGAGAAAAAAAGGAGTGAGAGAGAGCGAGAGAGAAAAAAAGGAGTGAGAGAGAGCGAGAGAGAAAAAAAGGAGTGAGAGAGAGCGAGAGAGAAAAAAAGGAGTGAGAGAGAGCCAGAGAGAAAAAAAGGAGTGAGAGAGAGCCAGAGAGAAAAAAAGGAGTGAGAGAGAGCCAGAGAGAAAAAAAGGAGTGAGAGAGAGCGAGAGAGAAAAAAAGGAGTGAGAGAGAGCGAGAGAGAAAAAAAGGAGTGAGAGAGAGCGAGAGAGAAAAAAAGGAGTGAGAGAGAGCGAGAGAGAAAAAAAGGAGTGAGAGAGAGCGAGAGAGAAAAAAAGGAGTGAGAGAGAGCCAGAGAGAAAAAAAGGAGTGAGAGAGAGCCAGAGAGAAAAAAAGGAGTGAGAGAGAGCGAGAGAGAAAAAAAGGAGTGAGAGAGAGCGAGAGAGAAAAAAAGGAGTGAGAGAGAGCGAGAGAGAAAAAAAGGAGTGAGAGAGAGCGAGAGAGAAAAAAAGGAGTGAGAGAGAGCGAGAGAGAAAAAAAGGAGTGAGAGAGAGCGAGAGAGAAAAAAAGGAGTGAGAGAGAGCCAGAGAGAAAAAAAGGAGTGAGAGAGAGCCAGAGAGAAAAAAAGGAGTGAGAGAGAGCGAGAGAGAAAAAAAGGAGTGAGAGAGAGCGAGAGAGAAAAAAAGGAGTGAGAGAGAGCGAGAGAGAAAAAAAGGAGTGAGAGAGAGCGAGAGAGAAAAAAAGGAGTGAGAGAGAGCGAGAGAGAAAAAAAGGAGTGAGAGAGAGCGAGAGAGAAAAAAAGGAGTGAGAGAGAGCCAGAGAGAAAAAAAGGAGTGAGAGAGAGCCAGAGAGAAAAAAAGGAGTGAGAGAGAGCCAGAGAGAAAAAAAGGAGTGAGAGAGAGCGAGAGAGAAAAAAAGGAGTGAGAGAGAGCGAGAGAGAAAAAAAGGAGTGAGAGAGAGCGAGAGAGAAAAAAAGGAGTGAGAGAGAGCGAGAGAGAAAAAAAGGAGTGAGAGAGAGCGAGAGAGAAAAAAAGGAGTGAGAGAGAGCGAGAGAGAAAAAAAGGAGTGAGAGAGAGCGAGAGAGAAAAAAAGGAGTGAGAGAGAGCCAGAGAGAAAAAAAGGAGTGAGAGAGAGCCAGAGAGAAAAAAAGGAGTGAGAGAGAGCGAGAGAGAAAAAAAGGAGTGAGAGAGAGCGAGAGAGAAAAAAAGGAGTGAGAGAGAGCGAGAGAGAAAAAAAGGAGTGAGAGAGAGCGAGAGAGAAAAAAAGGAGTGAGAGAGAGCGAGAGAGAAAAAAAGGAGTGAGAGAGAGCCAGAGAGAAAAAAAGGAGTGAGAGAGAGCCAGAGAGAAAAAAAGGAGTGAGAGAGAGCGAGAGAGAAAAAAAGGAGTGAGAGAGAGCGAGAGAGAAAAAAAGGAGTGAGAGAGAGCGAGAGAGAAAAAAAGGAGTGAGAGAGAGCGAGAGAGAAAAAAAGGAGTGAGAGAGAGCGAGAGAGAAAAAAAGGAGTGAGAGAGAGCCAGAGAGAAAAAAAGGAGTGAGAGAGAGCCAGAGAGAAAAAAAGGAGTGAGAGAGAGCCAGAGAGAAAAAAAGGAGTGAGAGAGAGCCAGAGAGAAAAAAAGGAGTGAGAGAGAGCCAGAGAGAAAAAAAGGAGTGAGAGAGAGCCAGAGAGAAAAAAAGGAGTGAGAGAGAGCCAGAGAGAAAAAAAGGAGTGAGAGAGAGCCAGAGAGAAAAAAAGGAGTGAGAGAGAGCCAGAGAGAAAAAAAGGAGTGAGAGAGAGCCAGAGAGAAAAAAAGGAGTGAGAGAGAGCGAGAGAGAAAAAAAGGAGTGAGAGAGAGCGAGAGAGAAAAAAAAGGAGTGAGAGAGAGCGAGAGAGAAAAAAAAAGGAGTGAGAGAGAGCGAGAGAGAAAAAAAGGAGTGAGAGAGAGAAAAAAAGGAGTGAGAGAGAGAAAAAAAGGAGTGAGAGAGAGAAAAAAAGGAGTGAGAGAGAGAAAAAAAGGAGTGAGAGAGAGAAAAAAAGGAGTGAGAGAGAGAAAAAAAGGAGTGAGAGAGAGAAAAAAAGGAGTGAGAGAGAGAAAAAAAGGAGTGAGAGAGAGAAAAAAAGGAGTGAGAGAGAGAGAGAAAGAGAGAGAAAGAGAGAGAAAGAGAGAGAAGGTCCTGGAGTCCGACCGAAGCAGAATCCATGTGTGCCAAACTGAGGCAGAGGAATCATATGCAAAGTTGAAGTTGTCTCGTTTTCGCACACAAAAGCAACTGTTGTCAAATTGTAAGAAATTTTTTTTTGTCTTACATCAAATTTTCACCTTTAAGGATACTACACTTTGATCAAAAATATCTTTTCTTCCCGTGTATACTGGGAGCTAAACCGAAGTTCCATGAGCAAAATTTCTTTCCAAGAACTCTTCGTCTGTGAAACAATACCACATGGCTGCTTCCCAGCCAACTACAACCTGATCGTTTTTAAGCTCAGCGTTAACTGTTTCTTGTCAAGCCGTAATCAAAAAACTTCCTAGTTAAACCCATCGGCTGCAATCCTCAAGGTGTCCGTTTCTCCATCCACCTGACGTAAAACATCAATCCTTGTCCTCAAATGGCTTTTGAACCTTGGTGTTGGTAAAACTAAACAAAAAAATGAAAAAAAAAACGTGCTTACCTTGTCTCTTGTCTAAAACCGTATAGTAACAGGTGTCATTGACAGAGAGGAGAGTGTTACTGAACGCCTCGGGCTAACAGGGAACATTTCTTGGACACTTGTCAAAGGCAGGTTAGCATGGAAGACGATACTGTTGAGGTATTTCTGACGACGTTGGAATGCTACATGTTGCCCCCCCCCCCGCCCGTCTGCGTCTCTGCAATTGGCAGCACATAGTTCCACCAACACTCATGATGCCTCTGTCATCACTAACACCGATGCGACCCCGCCCTCATCACGGTGGTGCCTGTTTCCTTCTCTTACGTAACATGAAAAAGTAGCGACGTCAAAGTTAAACAGTGAACACTTCGGATTATACAGCATGCGAGGTAAAGTGCTCGGGTGCTCGGTCTTGATTAAGTACCAAATATGTTCAACATATATATATATATATATATATTAAATAAGATACGTATTATATACGTTTGAAGCCAGACCCAACGTATTGTTACAAAATAAACAGATGTTTATTTTGTTAGAAATTTATGTTAAAGCCCATAAATATATTTCGACGGAAACCGTCATCTTCAATATGTTTTTTTTTTTTTTTTTTTGTTTTGCCATGTTGCATAATTTGGATTTTAAATTTCAACTTAGAAACATCTCGCTGCCCTAATCCCTACATAGTACCCCAGTAGATGTTTCCCCTGATAGTAGCCCCCTACACCAAAGTGGCAATGTGCCTTGCTTGGGGTGAAAATGTAATAAAAAAAAAAAATAATAAAATATATATATATATATATATATATATATATATATATATATAACACATAACACACACAAGAGAAAGCAAATTAAAACTAAGTTGAACTTCAAAATCAAAATTATGCAAGCTGAAAAATTATGCGCGGTTTGTTTTTATTTATTTATTTTATTTATTTATTTATTTTTTTTTTTTTTTTTTTACATATCCAACATTTTTTCACTCGTTTTTCTTAGCAATTCATAACTACAATAAATTGCGGTTTCATTTAATGCCATAACCAAGAAATTCTAGCATTGCTACAAATATAATTTGCTGATTTCTTTCTGTCCTTGGATGAGAAGAATAGCAAGAATAGCATTCTTTGAAACTCCATGGAATAAAGATTTTGTAAATTGTTATTTAGAGTATTCAGTCGAACAATAAATTTGATTGTAAATTTCAACTTACAGTTTGAATTTTCTTTCTCTTATAATAAGTTCTACTCTTTATTGATTATTGAGCTTTTTTTATTCGGTTGGGATTAAATTATCTACATATAGATACTGTTATTTGTATTAGATTGAAGTTTACCATTGCGTATATCAGGTAAACACCACATTCTTTTGATTTGATTTCATTTATATATATATAAATATATATATATATATAAGCTGAACGTCTATGTGTGTGTGTCTGGTAACGAATAGGCTCCTATATGGTTTACTATTACAGAAAACTGGCTACATATAATGATAGAAGATGCATCGAGACACAGGAATGGGTATGCTTGATCTGGCATAATGATGATTAATTAAAATTGTGAGGTCTGTGTACGCGCCTGGTTCACAAAGTATGGAAATAAAAAATTTAAAAACTAAAAAAAAAAAAAAAAACGTTTACAAGTGTTTTTGATATAGATGTACATAAGAATACTTTGATAAGTATGTTTTAACTTAAATAGGGATGGTATAATAAAATTGTGGGGTCTGCGTTCGTGCCTGGCCTCCATAGAATGGAAATAGGCACAAACTTTAATAAAGAAATTTCATATCTATTTGCGTAAGTATACTTTGATAATTATGTTTCAATTTGAAGAGATATGGTATAATAAAATTATGGGGTGTTCGTTTGTGCCTGACCTCCATAGAATAGAAATATGTCAGAAAGTTTAACAAGGTTTTTAATATGGATCCACAGAATATTGTGATAAGTGTTTCAGTGTGAGCAAGTATGGTATAATAAATTATGGGGTTTATCTTTTTTATTTTGACCCCTTAACAGACAAATTTCTGGCCGAAAAAGGATTACAAAGACTTTCCCAAATCTCAGTACCCTGTATATCAAATTTTGAGTCTGTAGACTGAAAATTGACAGAGTTATTGCGTAGGAAAATGTACACAGACACACACACAGATACATACACAGACACGTTCACTTTTATATATATACTAGCATTTCAGCCCGGCGTTGCCGGGTGTTTGGATGTGTCTGTTTAACAAAAAAAAAAGAAAAAAAAGAAGTAGGAAGGCAGGCTTGAACCCGTACTGCGAAGGAGGAAAAGAATGGGATAAAAACCTGACGTCTTTGCTGTTACGACCACCGCCAAACCGGAATCAACATTTTTTTAAAATTAAGGCTAGACAATCTAAAGGAGAAGATAACTACTTTAAAAAAAATCGGCGAAAAAGTGACCCCCCCCCGTAGAAAAGTGCCTAGTTGAAGGTGACGATATTAATGTTTTTAGTCAATTTTTCAATATTTGTCGTATGAAAGGTCGAAGTTTAAAACGATACTGATCTTGGTAAAATCCGTCGCCTATGTCAAAAGTTGTAGGCAGACATGCAAACATACATGCATACATACATTTATATATTGGTAACTAAAAATTTTCGACCCAAACCCATTAAAAAGCTTGCCCTATCTCTGAATACCCTTTATGTAAAATTTGAAATGTTTACACCAGAAATTGTCTGGGTAATTTGGAAGAGACTGCAGAGGCCAATTTTTTTTTTTTTAAACTTTGACCCCTTTTTTGACCCCTTAACATTTATTGTTTTGGGCTCAAATCAAGTTATTAAGTTAGATCCATGTCCAAGGAACCTATATCGAAAATTTCAAGAGTTTAGACCCAAAGTTGTTGGAGGAGTTTGGTAGAGTTCTCAAAGGTCAAACCGTTGAACTTCGACCCCTTAATCGCCAAATTTCTGGCCGAAAACTGATCACGTAGATTTTCCCAAATCTCAGTACCCTGTATATCAAATTTCGAATATGTAGACTAAAAATTGACAGAGTTATTGCATAGGGAAATGTACACAGACAGACACGTTCATTTTTATATATACTTGCATTTCGGCCCGGTGTTGCCCGGGTGTTTGGAGGTATATGCTGAGCAAAAAAAAAAAGAAAAAAAGAAAAAACGTCAATTTTTTTAACTTTGACCCCTATTATGACCCCTTAACATTTGTTTTGGGCTCAAATTGAGTTATGTTAGATCCATGTCCAAGGAACCTATATCTAAAATTTCAAGTGTTTAGACCTAAAATTGTCGGAGGAGTTTGGTAGAGTTCTCAAAGGTCAAATCGTTGAACTTTGACGCCTTAACAGTCAAATTTCTGGCCAAAAACCGATCACATCGATTTTCCCAAATCTCAGTACCCTGTATATCAAATTTCGAGTCTGTAGACTGAAAATTGACAGAGCTATTGCATAGGGAAATGTACACAGACACACACACTTTCACTTTTATATATATATATATATATATATATTATTCAACTCATTATTTCATTAGTTGGAATATTCAGATTACTGCTCTCATTTTGACTCATTTTAACAACGTAACCTTCAACCTTCAGGTGCATCTTGTAAACTTTGGGAATATTTCTGTCAAACTCGGGAATTTGGATGGAATTTTGAATGGAACCTTCTATTTACTCCACAAGCGTAGCAGGCTCTCGTTCTATCAGTAATAAGTAATTAGCAATTGTAGTCAGTCTTGTAACTCTCACTTAGCTTGTATTGTCATTTTGTCCTTACATTCCATGAGCGAAGTTTCTGACAATCAGGACAAAAATTGTTGATCTTTATAGTTCAAAACTATCCATCTAACAAATTTTGTTGGTTAGTTTTTGGTCTTGAAGTATTAATTTTTTTAGCTCCTCGCATAAAGAAGCTTCATGCCTTGCTTGGAGCAATTTCCATAAGAAATTGAGAAAATTATGATGCTAAGCTATTAATATTATTTACATATCCATAAAACATAAGTTATTAATGTTATTTTAATTTCAATAAATGATGACAACATTATAAGTTTTTAATGGTATTTTAATTTCCATAAAAATGACAATATTTTGATCAGTTCTTACTGTTATTTAAATTTTTATTTTAAAAAAAAAATGAAATTTGATGATGCTTAGTTAATAATGATGTTTCAATTTCCTTAAAAAAAACTGTCAGTCTTATGATGTTAAACTATTAATTTTATTTTAAATTAAAAAAAAACAAAAACAACAATGTTATGCTGTTCAGTTTTAATAGTTATTTTTATAAAAAAAATGTCAATGTTATGATTTTCAGTTATGTTATTTTAATTTTTATAAAAGATGACAATATTTTTATGTTAAGTTTTTAATGGTATTTTAATTTCCATAAAAAATAATATTATGATGTCAGTTATTAATGTTTTTTTAAGTTTTATAAAAAAAAATAAGTTTATAGTATCAAGTTATTAATGTTATTTTTATTATTAAAAAAATGACAATATTATGTTCAATTTTAATTGTTATTTTAATTTAATAAAAAATGACAATAATATGTTGAGTTATTAATTTTTTTTTCAATTTTTATAAATAATGACAATATTTCGATGTTCATTTATTAATTTTATTTTAATTTCCATAAAATAATGACAATATTATCATGTTCAGTTATTTATGTTATTAAAATTTCAGTAAAAAATTGACAATATTATGACGTTAAGGTAGAAATCTTATTACAATAAAAAAAATATCAATAAAAGAAGTTATTAATGTAATTTCAATTTCCATAAAAAATGAGTTAAATTATCATGTTAAGCTATTAATTTTTTGAAATTTCAATAAAAATGACATGATTTTAAGCTAAAAATGTTATTAAAATTGAAAAAAATCATAAGTTATAATTGTTTTCTCAGTTTTCGATGAATATTTTGAATTTAAGCCATTAATTTTATTTCAATTTCCATAAAAAATGACAAAATTTTGATGTTGAGCTATTAATTTGTTGTGATTTTAAAAAAATGACAATATTATGTTAAATTATTAATGTTATTTCTATTTTCAAAAAGAAATGACAATATGTTAAGCTGTTAATTTTATTTCAATTTCCATAAAAATGACAATATTTTGATGTTCTGCCGTTAATTTGTTTTCAATTTAAAAAAAAATTAACATTATGTTAAATTATTAATTTTATTTCAATTTAAAAAAAAATATGACAATTCTTTTGTGAAGTTGTTAATTTTATTTCAATTTCCATAAAAATGACAATACTGTGAAGTTCTTGATGTTATTTTAATATTTAAAAAATATATGACAATTTTATGATCTTTAGTTATTCATTTAATTTCGATTTTCAGAAAAAAAATGACTTATTGTTTAAAGCTGTTAATTTTAATCTAATTTCCATAAAAAATGACAATATCATGATGTTAAGCTATAAATGTTATTACAATTGAAAAAAATGTCAATATTATGTTAAGTTTTTAATGTTATTTCAATTTTCGACAATAAATGACAATATTTTGAGATTAAGCTGTCAATTTCAATTTTCATAAAAAAAATGACAATATTATGATTTTAAGTAATTTTTTTTTCAATTTCCATAAAAAATGACAATAAGATTTTATGCTATTAATGATATTTAAATTTCCGTAAAAAAAATGACATAGTGCTGAGCTATTAATGTAATTTCAGTTGAAAAAAATGTAAAGTCGCTATTGACTGTAATTATGCCAAATAGTTGGGAATGGTCAAAGAGGATGGAAAGACTGAGGAGGGAAACACTAACCAGACCTTTAATGGATTAATGTGAAGAGATCTGGGGTATTGGGAAAGCTTATTGCCACTCAAATTCAGGTGATGTCAAATGGTCATTGTCAGCAAGAAAATGGCAAACAACTGTTGCGATAATGCAAATTCATTTGCAAAGATTATCAGAAGAGGTGGAGAATACTATAAATCTGGGGTAACTTGTCATCCAGACTCCAGGGAACACTACCGGTTTTTACTAGTGAACAATCTTTGAAGATTAGCTGTGTGAGAACTATTAGTAGTGGTGGTGGTGGATGATGATAAAAAAGTAAAGAAAAAGAGGAAAAAAGAAAAAGAGGAAAAAAGAGGAAAAAAAGGAAACAAGTGGAAAAAAGAGGAAAGAAAAAGGAAAAGAAAGAGGAAAAAGGAGGAAAAAGAGAAAGAAGAAAAAGAAAAAGAGAAAGAAAAAGAAAAAGAGAAAGAAGAAAAAGAAAAAGAGAAAGAAGAAAAAGAAGAAGAAAAGAGAAAGAAAAAGAGAAAGAAGAAAAAGAAGAAGAAAAGAGAAAGAAGAAAAAGAGAAAGAAAAAGAGAAGAAAAAGAGAAGAAAAAGAGAAGAAAAAGAGAAGAAAAAGAGAAGAAAAAGAGGAATAAGAAAAAGAGGAAGAAAAAGAGGAAGAAAAAGAGGAAGAAGGAAAAGAGGAAGAAAAAGAGGAAGAAGAAAAAGAAGAAAAAAAGAGGAAGAAGAAAAAGAGGAAGAAAAAAAAGAGGAAGAAAAAAAAGAGGAAGAAAAAAAAGAGGAAGAAAAAAAAGCAAAAGGAAAAAATAACAGGAAGGAGAAAAAATAAGAGAAAGAAGAAAGAAAGAGAAAAGGGGGAAAAATAGAGAAAAGGGGGAAGAAAAAGAGAAAAGGGGAAGAAGAGGAGGAAAAGAAAAAGCAAGACGAAAAGGAATAATAATAGGAATTACAAGAATAAGAAACGAAATAAAAAAGTACAAATCCAATACAATCTTTCTCTTTGCACTAATGTCTTTCTTTCGCACTTCCGTTTATCTTTTTTTTTAAAGGCGCCATTTTTTTTGTAATATATCTAGGTAAGTTTCACAATAACATTTATCTCCCTTTGAATTTTAATCATATGCATCAAAATTAACATTCACTGTTCAGAGAAAAATAACCATTTATACATGTATATATTTGAAAAAAAAAAAAAAAACGATTTGAGAATTTTAAGTGAGACGACCCCCTGGAGTGAAAATGGTATTATAGTGACTGAGTATTCTAACAAGAAATAACTTAGAAAATTATAAGGCAAAGTCACAGGGATTACCCTAACTTCCTCGCAGTTTTGGATGTCCTTGTGCCTTATTTTAATAGGTATACAATTTATTGAAATAAACACATTTTATTTTTAAATTAGTTTTCTTGTCCCAATTTGTGGATCATAAAGACGATTGGCGACACGTGTACACTGACATTAGATTTTGGTACTTCTATATAATAAAGAAAAAATATTAGGTTCAATCCAAAAGTTCAGTTCCCAGAGTTAAGACGCCGGAAGTAGACTCAGTTTAGCTAAATGTGAAACGGAAGTCACTAAGCATGAAACGAAATACGAAACCATATGAAACTTATACATAGGTGTTTTTTTTTATACAAATATTTAAAGTAAGTTGTGTTGATAAAAAAAAAAATCCTTTCATACATTATAAAATTCTGTGAAAAATATTGTGAATGAGAATCTTAAAAAAATACAAGTTTATTTTTCATGGTTTATTTTAAATATTTAATATTTAAACTATTATTTCAAGAAGACATTCATAGAAATATAAATAATAAAAATTCTTGTTAGTTTTTTTTCTTGATAACTAGGGCTATGACATCAGCATATTCTTTTCATTATTTGACTTCCGAAACTTTGTGAAAAATATTGAATAATTCGAGCCCCTGTCTTTCCAAGCTTATAACTACTCGAAAAATGTAATTCAAACCCTAATTTTTTTTTCAATTAAAGGAGCAAGGACCAAGATTTCATTTTAACAAAAAACAACAACGTGATTTTAAAAAAAAAAAAAAAAAAAAAGTTTCAAACTTCGGATTTTACAGGTCAATTTCTAAAAAAACACTTTTTTTTGTTTTAAATTTGAATATATTATTTATTGATCTTTTATCTTCAATTTGTGATATATAAAACTTTGGTGACTAAATTAATTATTTACTTTTAAATAGACACTTGAAAATGGGGGGGGGCGTGAATTAAAAAAAAACAAAAAAACGTTTGTCTAAAATATTATATTCGGTTTATTGGAAAGAGCATAAAATTTCACATTGACCCTGAAAATATCCTAAAAATTGAATCAATAGAAAAATTTGGATAGATTTTTAAAGTTTAAAAATTGAAAAATACTGAACTCGTAAAATTGAATTAATTTCATTACTGTTTTTTTTTAAATAAAATATTTCTATTACTTTTTATACAACTTTAATAGTTTGTTTTGGAAGTATAATCCATAAAGAAAATAAACAACCCACTTTTAACAGAGAAATTACGAGTTTTTTTTAATATTTTATTCGCAGTTTCGTGTTAGGGGTGTCAAAAATTCTTACAAAAATTCTGATACACCTAGTGTATCCGTTCATATCCTTTATGCTTTTATGTGGTTCTCGGTTTATTAACTGTGTCGGATATATACACGAGAGTAAAAAATGATAAGATTATTCTGTTGTCATAGCCCTAGTGATAAGACATGTAAATAATAAAATTTTCATTTCTTTTTATTATTTCGTGATAACAAAAGTGTTAAAACAACAAAAATATTTATGAAAATGTAAAAAATAGAAGTTTATTATTTGTTTTATTGTTTCACGGAAGCACAAAACGTGTTAAAACTAGAACAATTTTTATTATTATTATTATTATTATTATTATTATTATTAAATTAGTTCCATATTGTTTCGTATTTCGTTTTATACTTAGTGACTTTCATTCCGTTCCATATTTTAGCTAAATACTTCCGGCGTCTTAACTTTGGGGAACTGAATTTTGGGACTTAACCAAATATTAAGTTTTAAGCAAAATAAATGGTGCCGATGTAATTGTAATGTCGTAAATAGTAACATATCCAAAAATTACAGAAAACGATAAGGTAGAAAAATAATTATTAAAACTGTTCAGATAAGGGTAAAAACAGTTCGATAAAGTTACTTGCTGGGTCGAACATATTGAATCACGTGCCATAACCAAAAAGGGGGTGGGGTAACTCAGTTGAAACACCATGTATAGCAAACAGAATTCATTCAGAAAACAAAAAGAAACATAACATATATACATAATTTGTAAATTTTTTAAAAACTTTAACCGCTTGAATTTAAAATTTCTTTAAAAAAAAATAAAAATAACTGATTGAATTTGTGAGAAATTGAAAATTTAATTACCTCCCCTATTAACTCTCCGATTCAAATCAGTACATTTTGAAACCAAATTGCTAGATTTTACAAACGTCTTTTTTCATGAATAATTATTTTTCCACCTCATCGTTTTCCGTAATTTTTGAATATGTTACTCTTTGTGACATGACAATTAAGTAGGTATCATTTGTTTTACTTAAAATTCAATTTTTTTTTTCGTTATCATAATATAGAAAAGCACACAGATTTTTTTTTTTTTAATTTATCGTCAAATCATGGTGTTAGCGAAAAAAGGGATCCTTTCAATTTATATTTAGATTACAAAATGTGCTAACATTGGAATTGAAAACGGCCATGTTGTAGTCTGCAGGGAAACATGTTTCACAGGTGGGAAAATGCTTTGAAAGAAACTCTGTTCATGGAAGCTCCATTTGATTTTTAGATAAATAGAGGAAGAAATATAGAAGCACCAAAATCTAATGTCAGTGAACACGTGTCACCAATCGTTCTTTGGGACAAGAAGGCTAATCTATCTATATATCTACACACACACACACACACACACACACATATATATATATATAAGTGAACGTACGCAATCTCTCAATTTTTAGTCTACAGACTCGAAATTTGATATACAGTGTACTGAGATTTGGGAAAATCTTTGTAATCCGTTTTCGGCCAGAAATTTGGCTGTTAAGGGGTCAAAGTTAAACGATTTGACCTTTGAGAACTCTACCAGACTCCTCCGCCAATTTGGTTCTAAACACTTGAAATTTTAGATATAGGTTCATTGGACATGGATCTAAGTTAATAACATGATTTGAGCCCAAAACAATAAATGTTAAGGGGTCATAATAGGGGTCAAAGTTTTAAAAAATTGACCGCTTTTTTTTTTTTTTTTTTCTTTTTTTTTTTTTTTTTGCTCAATATACACCTCCAAACACCCGGGCAACACCGGGCTGAAATGCTAGTTTTAAAAAAAATGTATTTATTTCAATAAATTGTACACCCATGAAAATAAATTAGGATCAAACCATTCAAAAGTATGAGGGGGTAGGGTCTGTGGTGAAGCTGTTGAATGTTATCTATCACGTCAGAAAGGTAACATTTATAGATGGATAACTAATAAAGAAATAACGCCCGCTAATTTGAGAAACTTACAAACCGTGTGAATTTATTACAGGCAACACATACAAGACATGCAAAAAAATGTCATGAGGACTGTGGTCTGAACATATCCGTTCAGGACAACGTCACGAGCGAAAGAGATAGAAAAGGGAAAGGAAATAGATATAGCCACCTATAGACTGAAAAATATAACTACTGCAAAAAGAGGTGACTACCATATATGACTCAAGTTGAAAGCGTTGTGCATTGTGTCCGTCTGTGTGTTGCATGCGAAATATGATGGATATGAGTTTGACAAACCCGTCTCTATTTTTTTTTTTTTTTTTTTTTAGTTTATTGTCGAATTACAGCGTCAGTGAAAAGGAGTCCGGCCTATTTTTATTTCGATTACAATATGTGTTGACATTGGAATCGAAAACGACCATGTTATAGACTGTAGGAAAACGTGTTCCACAGGTGGGAACATTCTTCGAAAGAAACTCTGTTCATGGAAGCTCCATTTGAATTTCAGATACTCAGAGAAAAAATGCAGAGTACTTTGCAGTGGTGGTAGCAAGACGAGTCCTTGCTGCGAATGTTTGACATCTGCTATGAAAATACTGACAGAATAGGGAAAGACACGTAACGCCTCTTCTGTGAGAAAGGAGTTGTAGGGAAGAAAAAAGATCATCTCCTACTAGATTGTGAAGTCGATTTTATACTCTGTCACGTAAAAAAAAAAAGAGTGCTTCGTGTAACGTAGTCATTACATGTCAACAATCGAGATGCACACGTTGTATGCAGACAGTCGCAAGGAAACAAAGACAAGGAAAAAATTCGACTCACTTTTTATTTCAGTTGAAACAGACATTTATTTACAGAAAAACGCCTTGTCTCTTTGTTCAGAGTCTTCTCGTACGAAGACAAAGAAACGAATTCAACTTACTTTTGTTTTCAATTTAAACAGACATTTATTTACAGGTACTTCCAGAATAACGCCTTGTCTCTTGTCCAAATGTCTTCCTGTACTCCAATGTGCGTAACAAGATTGCCATGTTGAACACGGTGTAATCTAAAACATGTGTTCCGAGTTATGTCCCCTCTGTGTGTGTGTGTGTGAACTCTTTACAGTCTATTTTATAATATCTAAGAAAATGCAATTTTACCCAATTTTCTTAACTTTCGATGGATTTGTAATTTTTGGATATATTACTATTTTCGACAAGACAAATGCGTGATATTGTTTTTGCTTAAAACCATTACCTTTCAAGATTGTTGCCAGCTCCATTCAGAGGCAAATAAGACATTTCTTGTTTTGCAACGAAGCACGAATAAAATTTGTGTCATATTTTCGAGGTACGCTTTGATGTAATTCTTATGTTAATATTTTGCCAATGTCTTGGAGCAAAAACAGCTGAGATAAAATATCTCACAGCAACTGGAGGGAGTAAAAAAAAAAAAAAAAAAAAAAATGAAGCCTTTTTCCGTTGTGGTAAAAAGACGAGTTCTTGCTCCGAATGTTTCGCAAGAAGAAACCAGAGATTGGAGCTCAATCGAGCACTTTTATAAATATAGTGATAAAGTAGAGAGATTAGTAATGTCTCCTCTGTAATAACAGGAAAAAAAGACAGCCTCTCTCTCTCTCTCACACACACACACACACACACACACCAGGTTTCGAAATCAATTTCTAACGTGGTCAAGGCAACAAAGAGCACACAATACAGCTCCTTCCCAAATGTGGCTGCGGTGGTTCATCTCTAGTCGTCTCATGTTGTAGTTCTCGGGAAAGCAATCTTGTGGTAACGTGCTCTGTCGATGAAAGTTTTTTTTTTTTTTTTTTTTTTTGTTTTTTTTTAGAAAAAAATAAAACTATTCATACAACTTTTATACATAAAAAATTATCCTTATGATCAATGGTCACTCACTTCCGGCGAGGTCAGCGATTTTATATACGTGTCAGTAACGGAGGCAAAGTTGGACACAAGGTCAGTTTGTAGTGGAAATCCAGTAAACAATACTGGTTACCTCATTTCTGTAGAGATGGGAAGCATATTGTTTATTGATTATGTTTTTTTTTTTTATGTAGGTCAAACATTGACACATTTTTAGGAGGGGGTAGTAATAACAAAGTCGGCTTTCCACACAAAAACAAACATGAATAATTAAAAAGGTATAATTACTTTTTATTTGTCAACAAGTTTATGCGTAACACTCGTTTCTCTTAATTAAAATATAAGACTCTGGTATTATCAACAACATCTAAAATAACTGTACACAACAGAGGAAGGAGTATTGAATATTCTACAGTGTTGGTGGGAGACGAGTTCTTGCTGAGAAGGTTTTACATGGAAAGGGTGGCAGAGCTTGAAGCTCAGTCGAGCACCGACCCTTGAAATACTGAAAGAGTAGGGAAAAACCAGCAAAGACTCTTCCATGAGAAAGGGCTTACAGAAAAGAGATAAAGCCATCTCCCAGCAGATTGTATAGTCGATTTTGTACTCTGTTACAGCAAGTTAGAGTGCTTGCTTTTACAGAATATAAGGTCGAGATACAGGAGTGTAACAGTCGTCATATATCAAAACTCGGGACCTATATGTTGTATGCAGACAGTCACAAAGAAACAAAAACAAGAATTTGACTCCCTTTTTTTTTTTCAGTTAAAACAACAGACATTTATTTACAGGTACTTCCAGAATAACGCCTTGTCTCTTGTTCAAAAGTCTTCTCGTACTCTAATGTGCTTGACAAGACATTGCAGTGTCAAACACTTGGTACTCTCTCTCTGTCCGGCCAAGTTTAAGACACGTCTTTCCCTATTGCTTGCAGGCCATGTGTATAACATTTATTTCTCTATTTCTTGGGCCACGTCTTTCTTTTTTTTTTTATCTTTTTTTTTTCTTCTTTCTCGCTACAACATGCCATCACACACAGCCCGGTCATTTGCATGCATTAGCTGTTGCTGCCGTCATCTGCGCATCCACACTGTTACAGGAGTACTGAAATTGATCAAGGCTATGAACTGTATTTGGTTATTTTTGGTATGGTCGATCACAAGAATTTGTTGATATTAGAATTCATGCGAACAGAGAAAGAAAGAAAAACAGGATAGATGCAAACGTTTGGGGTGAGTGATAAAATAATAATTTGATTCCTGAATGTCGAAGGCTCATTAGGGACAGACAATCAGTCAATATATAGAAACTTATATATAGATACAAGAGCCAAACATCACATTACTGTAATTGTAACAAACAGAATTACATAGAATAGCTAGGCTGCTTAGAAAAAGGATTAAAAATTTTTTTTTTGCGCTTGTGTATTTCAGGTCAATTCTTCCTCGACATTGCATGCAACCGCAGAACCTTTCTGCTTCCGGTGTTGGGAGTTAAACCTGTAACTCTCCAGGTTAACAAATAACTGAAGAATGGGGAGGACTTCATGCAGACCGGAAAACCAGGAGCTATATGCAGAATTTCAACACACTCAACAAAAACGAGAGCTGTGTAAACAGAAAGGAAGCATACATTTGGCATTACTGATAAAAATAATTTGTGTGATTCCTAACTGCCGAGGGTTCAATGTATAGAAAGTGACATATTTTTAATTGGGTTAGAATCTCTTGGCCAGCAGTAATTATCACTTCCTACACTGATGACTGCATAAGTCTGAAACACTAGTGTCTCTAGGTATAAAAATAATTCTTAAGGAAACTGAAACAAATCTTTATACAATTAAAACGTTATAGAGTTTTGAGACTCTTTTCGTATGCAAATAGAAACGTTTGATTGGCTGACAAAAAAGAAATAGGCAGAGTATATATTACTAAGGTAGTAGTTTTTACAATGTCAATATCTGTGTTCGAATCTCACCTAAGTCTAAAGGATTTTTTTTTTATTAAATACATTTACATAAATTAAGAGAGCATAAAAAACATCACATAATGAATTTGTTTAATTGGGGAGGGGGGACAAAAAATAGTGTTTGATATTAGTTAAAAACGAATTATTTGACCAGCAGTAATTATCACCTCTTACACTGATGATTGCGTAAGTATGAAACACTAGTGTCTCTAGGTATAAAAATAATTGTTCATATTTATCTTTTTAAATATTATAGTCACATAAGAAGTTAAAGTTTAGCCCTATTGCTAAAATTTAATACTAAATAAATTAAAGGTACATTTTTGGCTGTAATTTCATTGAAATTTATTAGTCGAGGCCATTAATACTTGTAAATACCCATAAAACTTTGGAGTCAAATAAATGCATAACGTTTTTGCTCGGAATTGCCAAACTTTACATGTGAATTCTTCAAGCTTTTTGTGATGAATCCCTATGCGGTTTTTGTAGATATTATACAGGATTGAACGATTCCATTTCCGTTTGATGAAAATCAGTTTTCTTTTTTTTTTTTTTTTTGTTGCAGACCATCTACTAGTACTAATTGGCCAGTTGTGTACAAATCCCAAGAGCGAAAGGAGCCTTCTATCATGTCTAAAAGTGTGAAACAAAAATGTAGTAGGCAAAAAAAAATAAATGTTCTGTCAGCAACAGTACAACTTCAAAATAGTCAATATCGCCCACCTCCAGAAGAGAGGGAATTCCTGTCCGTGATAACCGTGGTAAAAGAAGACACACTCCAATCGCCAGAAACACCCACACACACAATTTGCAGGACACAGTATTTATTTTCGGAAAATTTACAAAGTAAAAATCAGAAAAATTTGGCACAAGGCCGAAGATGGGGGAGGGGAAAGGACGGTCTTCTCTGACTAGTGCTAACTAATCTAACCTAACTAGTTCCTACTTTCACTCTACTTACACCATAATACCACATTCATACTATACATCCATCAGCGTATACATCCTTCATCAATCACCATAAGAACATCATACCATGATAACCTAATTAAAACCCATAAGAAAGGGGGGTTTGGGAAGATAAAAATTTTATATACAAAATACAAATGAAATATTTACAATGTTAGTAACAAAAGACCCTCCCGTTGTTAAACTATGGCAGATGCACTGATTCGCCAGTCGAAAGGATGATGCGGGTCCAAACGCTTTATTTAAAACACCTCTTACGAAAATTTCGAAAGGGAACCCGCATCTCTGGCGAATCAAGCGATCTGTCACCTAATTGGGGAGGGGAGTGGGGTTAAAAAAAAACAAAAAAAAAAAACAGGGACAAACTTAAAAAGGGGCCTAATGATCGCTATCACACACTAGCTAGGTTATGAACAAAGAAGCCTAAATAATGGTCCTACTCTTGCCTATATCGTGACCTACTCTGGACTAAAAACGAGTCAGGGCTGACGTTCGTTCCTGTCACCCAAAATTCTTTTTCCTAAGGAACACCCAAGAACCAGTCAAGACTTGCTTCTCTCACCCGACACACACGCGCAACTGACACCCACCTTTCAACAAAGTCTGACGGAGAGAGTCTAACTCTCTCGGCCTTGATACGATTCTTTAAATAATGACGGAAGAGTCGTATAAGGTCGAGGGGAGCGGTCCTCAGATCCATAGACCACTTTCATACGTGTGTTCCAGATAACACCTCTCATCACAGCTAGCAAGGTCAAACAAATCTTTTCTGAGCCTATCCGTTGTCGGAGCCCAATTGCTACAGACATTAATAGGAACCAAGGTTAATGAGGATGTGTTTAGTATGCGGACCATGAGACCTGTAACAAACTCAATCAGCGGCGCCACGATGCGACAATAAACGAAGGCGTGACATAAAGTCTCGTCCTCATCGCCGCACCGTTTACAAATAGGCGAGTCCACCAAGCCAGCTGAGTGGAGTCTCTTACCGACCCAGAGAGCATCCCGAATTATCAGCCAGGTCAGGGAAGCCTCATCGTTAGTGAGGCATCCTGACCCAGGCGCCCAAGGCCAGATTGAGCGGAGCTGCTCCTTCGTCAAAGGGAGCCTCTCACCGATGACATCCATTACGGATCCCCTCACTAAAACCCGATATAATGCCTTTCGGGACAACAGCAGAGTGTTAGAGAGGCTTTCCTTCACTCTTAAGAGGGACTTCAGTGCGCGCCGGCACTCGCGGTAGAAGGGACATTCACCTCGGGGCAACCTGTGTGCCTCCCCCTGGGAGTAGTGCACCCCTCTCAAAGCCGGGAAGGCTTTCTTGGTGTCCTCCATCCAGAGGCCACCGTTTTCCCTATCTTGTGTGCACATTCGATCTAGATAGTAGAGCCGTAGCGTGTATAGCCGAATCTCCACGTTTGGCATACCTAGACCGCCTTCAGAAGGATGTAAGTAGCAGACATCGCGACAGACCTTAGGGGCCCTTCCAAGCCATAAGAAGTTGAAAAGAGCCCTCTGCAAATATAGCAGTGTATCTGACGGGATTGGAAGCACTGATAGACGATAAATAGCGATTGGATAGATGTGGGTATTACACACCTCCGCTCGCCCCTTTAATGAAAGGTTTCTACTGATCCACTGTGAAGCTGCAGACCGTACCGCTTTCAGAACCTCCGACCAATTTTTCTCCAGCTGGAGGTCAGGAACAAACCAGATGCCGAGTATCTTGCAAGGCCCATCGCTCCAACTAAAGGGCCCCTGAAGGGGCATACCCCCCCCCAGGCACCAATGCGCAAACCCGAAGACTTGTCGCAGTTAATTTTGGCCCCTGTTACCGTTTCATACAATCTGATTTCTACACCGACGACACTAATCTCAGCACTGCTCGTTACAAGCACAGTTACGTCGTCGGCATAGGCGGAGTACTTCGCCTGGGCATCCACACCTGGCAAAGTGATTCCGCGTAGGACCGGATTCACCCTTAGCCTGCGCAAAAATGGCTCGATCGCAAGCACATATAGCATGGGTGATAACGGGCACCCTTGACGAATGGAACGTGACAAACTGAAGGGTCTCGACCTCTTCCCATTTACTTCCACCATCACCGCGGGGTTAGCATAGAGAAGATGAACCCCAAGAGTGAAATTGCAGGCCAAAACCGGCCGCCGATAAAACAGCCCCCAAGTACCGATAGTCAACCCAATCGAAGGCTTTGGACTGATCTAAATTGATCAGCGCGGCCTCAGTGTCGACTTTTCTATCATCAGGCGTATCAAGTGCAAGTTATCCTGGATTGTCCTGCCCTTCACGGCACACGTTTGCTCGGGGCTAATAAGACGAGCCAGGACAATCTGCAGACGATTTGCGAGAATCTTGGCCAAAATCTTTAACTCAGCGTTAAGCATCGTTAAGGGCCTGAAATTACCTAACCCATCCCCACCATCTTTGCTTTTACGGACAAGCTTTATCACACCCATGGTAAAGTACTTGGGGATTGAGCCGTTCCTAAACCATGAGTTAAACAAAACCGTCAGTAAAGGGACAAAGATGTGCGACAACCTCAAATACACTTCGTAGGGAAGACCATCGATCCCCGGTGACCTATTCAGGCCGACCCGCTTTAGGGCTTCAATGACTTCATCCTCCATTATGCCACCTTCGCACCTAGCCGCTTCGGTCATCAAAAGACGAGAAAAGTCAGCCAAATAGGTGTCGAATTGTTCTAATGACAGACCGGGTTCCATGGAAAAAAGCTCCTGGAAATGGGATCTAAACGCCTCCAGCACACCCTGGTTTGTGGTCACGGTACGCCCGTCCGGCAATGTGACACGAGCGATGTGCCTATCAGCCGCTTGCCTAAGCTCCTCTGCACGCAGTTCAGCGGCCATGTTTGTTGCTTCCTGGGGCATTCTTTTTAACCTAGCCCTAATCGCTAAGGCTTGGTGCTCCTTTTCAGCAAGGGAGGCAAGCCGAGCCCTAATTATATTAACGCTAGCACTATCCCCCTCCTCCACCGCTCGATCTAGTCTAGACTCTAGTGTCACTTTAGCTGCCCTAGAATCTAGATTGAGTCTTTTGCTAAAGTCAGCAGCAAAGGACCTAATGGCTTCCTTAACTTTTACCCACCACTTATTCCCAATAATTGCCCCCGTCAATTCCCGCTGTAGGGTTAGTAATAGCCCGTCACGGAAGCCCTTCACATCGAACAATGACGTGTTGAGCTTCCAGTAACCGGCTAATCTAGGCTTAGGTCTATCTAAGTTTACCCGTACACGAACAAGTCTGTGATCCGAGTAAACTATATTGTGGAAACTTGGACAATCCAATACTCCTACGTCGACTCGCCTAACTAAGAACCGGTCGATATAGCTCGAGCGCTGTATCGAATCGGAGCCGCCTCTACCTGTCCAAGTCCACACTAAGTCACGGGGCTTTTCATTTCGGAACTTGTCGATAAGATCAAACTTATCCACAAATTCACAAAATAAAACAGCATCCCGATCTCTGTTAGTTCCCCTAGATGTTAACCCAAATCGATCTAACTCGGGATCCAGGACGGCGTTCCAGTCTCCCGCTAAGATAACCGTTCTGGAAACATCTATGAACTGCTCCATCCGCCGAAAACAAACCAGCCAGCTCAGAATGGCTATTGGGCGCATAAACCCCAATAAGACGTAATGCCCTACCCTTTATGGTAACATCCAAAACACATAGTCTTCCCTCCGGATCCAAGTAACACGGGTCACACGACGCATCTAGAGACCTTTTAACTAGCCAGGAAACCCCTCTCGAGCAAGAATTATAGTGCGCTGAGTAAGCCTCAAAGGTCTTAGACAGTGCACTCAAATGGTCACCAGGAATAAGGTGGGTTTCCTGCACACAACAAATATCCACTCCGAGGTGCTGCAGGGCCAAACTCAAGCGCCATTTGCGCGAGTCGGCCCTTAGCCCTCGGACATTTAAACTAGCAAGCTTGAGATCCATGGTGGTGCCTTAGGGTTGGGAACCAGGAACGAACATCGCGGTCGTGAGCATGCCGACGGCTCTCGTGAGGGAATAAGTACCCATCGCAGTATCGATGAGGCCGTCACGAGAGATACCACCGACATGCAAAGGATAGGTTAGTTTTGCTATCCTATATAGGGAGGGGTGCATTTTTACCGGGACCCTCCCCACACAACATTTTTTAAGGTTTTTTTATGTCACTGTCTTTAAACACAACAAGGGGAGTGGGGAGGTTGAAGGCTTTATTTGCCTCTTCGAACATTAGCCAAAGGTCCTTGGCCTCTTCTTTTTTCCGAACAACGGTTAAGATTCTTTTGGCATTTGGAAAATTAGCAGGGGTATCTACTAGTTTCCCCCCCCCACCTCCTTGAACTCTATTAGTTTTGTGAGGTCGGTTCCTTTAAAGTTCTTGTGGTTGTTAATAGCGGCTTGGTTTATTATGCAAATGTCTTTGCCAGGGAGGTAGAGAGTCTTTTTCTTGTGTTCAGGCGAGGGGGTGATGTCCATAGCAGAAGGAGATGGAAGGGGAGTGTTGTGAGTGGTCACAGAGGTGGATGGAATGGGAGAGGAGGGTTTGTGTTTTTTTGAAGGGCTTAAGGGTATTAATTTAGGCTGTTTATAAGGGACTGGAGTTATAACTGGAGGAGGCATCTTGAGGGGAGAAGGAGTTTTTGGCCTTGTAGGAGACTGGGTGATAGGGTTGGTTAAAGATTTGGGGCTTGGTTTCGGAGAAGTGGGTTTACATGGGGATTTGGGTGATGGGCGTTGAGCGTCTAATTTCTTTTTTAATTTGACGACTTCGAGATACTTTTCTTTTCCAGGGTCATTTTGTAGCATTGCCTGTTCCTTCATTTGGTCCAGGCTCAGGCGTCCAGGGGTTTTTCTTCCAGGGGCGATTTGCCAGGGTTCTCCCCTGAGGATTTCGTCTGATTCTTTTTCGTTGGTAGGTGGCTTGGGAACGCTTTTTAATGAAGATCCCAAGTGTTGTCCAATGGATTTTTTGGTGTTTGGAGGAGGTTTTTTTAAGGGGCATTCTGACGTGAGGTGGCCAATTTCGCTGCAATTCCAGCATGTCGGTCTTCTTCCAGCCACTATTATTGGAAGTTTCTCCTCTCCTGCCTCGAGGAAGAAAGGGATTGTATCGAAGTTTGCCTTATCGAGGAGGATGTCGTATGACCATATACTGTGAAACTCGTCCACCTGCACCGAAACCATTTCGCCATATTTTAGAAGGAAGGCGCCAATGTGTTCTTCTTCAATGTGGTGAGGTACATAAAAAACGGACACCGTAGTCCGTCTTTTTCCCATATATTCTGATCTTAGAATATAGTTTTGAGTGATTATCTCTTTTTGTGAGATAGTTAGGCAGTCTTCTGGGGAGTTAAAAAGTACACTCCATGTGTTGTAGCCCTTGCACTTGACGATGCGCAAAGGTCTAAAACCAGCTGTAGCCAAAAGGTTGGTGATGATATCTGTGCTTGCTCTTATTACTTTTTTTTTTTAACTTTCTGTCGACTATAAATATAGTCAGACACTTTTTTTGGATTTCCTCCAACCTTGGCACGTTGACGATTACTCCTTTGTCGGTGACAAGTTCCAGGCATTGTTTTGCCTTTTCAATAAATTCGTTGACGTTGATATCCATTTTCGGTGGTTTGGTCCAAGTGTTTGGCGTAGCAGTAGTGCCGTTTTCCGCTTCCAAGATGTCGACAACAATGGGCGTTTGGCTCGCCGAAGCGGCCATAGCCGAACCGTTAAAAAAGACGGTTAAAAGAAAGTCCAAAAAAAACAACTGTTAAAAATAACAGTAAGACAAAGGAAAGAAAAAAAAAAAGCGTCGTGTAGAGAAAAAAAAAAATCCGACGGTAATAAAAATAAAAGGGTAAAAATCGCTGATAGAATAACGCACGAGACAAAAGCAACCTGAAATCACAAAGACAATTTGCAGGACACTGCCGACTCGTCTCTAGCCTCCTGCTTTTATAGTGGCCGGGAATTATCCATTTGCATAATCACATGAGAAAGAAACGTGATTTTCCGAGAGTTGCATGGGGTAAACGCTAATAAAAACCCCCGGACGCCATCTTGGAATTCTCTTTTTCCCCCCAACCGGTGACACAACAGACGTACCCGAGGTAAGCTCTTTTTCCCCTCATTTTAGTTATTGCTACTTCTGCTACAAAGTGACACAACGTTCAACGAGCGAGATCAGAGATGTGTTGCTGTACAATTCATGCTTTCTACTGATCCAAGTTATGACAACAGGGCCATTGCCAGCGCCCTCAAAATGCAAATATGAACGGTTCAATTCTTGAGGGCACAGCTCAAAGTTTCAATAAAAGTTTTTAAATAAATCTGTAGTGTTGTTTTCTTTAGAGCGACAAATTTATTGTTTCACCCTGTAGACTTTGTTATTTATATGCGTATAATAAAATAAAAAATAATGAAAAAACGTTTTTCTTTTAAAAAATTACTTTTTCTTCTCAATTAAACAAGAAAATGTAAACGACTAAATATTAAGAAAAAAAGAGACAAATTATTGGTTTTAGAAATAATTAGCTTGGATGTCCGGTGTTGCCTGGGTGTTTGAAGGGGGTGTGTTGTGCAAAAAAAAAAAAATAAAAAAAAAATAAAAAGTGGTAGAAGGCAGGCAAGCAGCCTCGAACCCGAACTACGAAGGAGGAAAAGAAAGTGAAAAAAAAAAAATAAATAAAAACGTAACAGGTTAGCTGTTGCGTCCATCGCCAAACCGGAAGTGATGTAGGTTTAAATTAAGGCTAGACAATCGAAAAGAGGGAATTACTTTTGAAAATATCGGCGAAAAAAGCGACCCCTCCCTGTAGAAAAGTGGTCAGTTGAGTGTGAAAGAATAAATGTTTTTAGTCAATTTTTTTTATATTTGTCGTCTGAAGAGTCAAGCTTCAATGATACCAACCATTAATACTTGTAAATATCCTCTGCTGATTAAATTCAATGAACAGGAGTATTTTCTCATTAACTTGCGAAAGATATTCAATATCACACGATTCACTAGAGTCTCTACGGACAAAACTAGTCCACAAAGGGTTAAACAGTGTGATACATAATAGAATTCAACTGTTTAATTATACATTAAAATTTTTTTTTTTTACAGAGGAATTACCCTTTATCAAGGCCCGTAGACCACTCGAGGATAAGGATTAATGGGTATACATTAGTCAATGTGATTATAGTGTAGTAAACATAAGTACTGGAAATTTTGTAAATTGGATTACTGAGGGGGACGGGTCATCAATAACTTGTTTACATTGGATTTGAAGACAATCAGATTGTAGTCAGCTGGAAAGCAGGCAAACGGAAGAGAGTTCCACAGGCGTGCAGTTCCAAGAAAGAAGCTTTGTTCATGGAATCTGCATTTAGGTTTAGGCACGGATAAAGAGTGTGGGAAATTATTGATAGTGTTTTTGGCTAGACGAGTGTTTGTCGTGAAAATTTGGCGGGGGGGGGGCATTTTTGAACATTTTCCGGACGATTCTTTATTTGCTATAAGAAACTATTGCCAGCAACCTCAGAATACATCTTTGGATTGCTACGAATAACAGAGACGTGCCTAATGTGATGAAAACAAACTTTCCGGTCACTGTTATGGTCTTTGGTGCTGTTTCAAGTCAGGGCCACATCCTGCCAGTTCACATCTTCGAAGTCGGCATGAAAGTCAACGCCAAAGCGTACCTGGTTGTGCTGACTGGTGCGGTGATCCCCTGATGCAATCAGGTGGCCGCTGACAAACTCTGGCCGTGGCAGTAGAACTCGGTGCCGGCCCACAAGTCCAAAGGCTTGTCTTTAGAAGCAGTGCGACGACTTTGTACCTATCTCTCACTGGTCCCCCCTGCTCCCCCGACCTGAACCCACTGGACTACTTTGTTTGGTCATACGTCGAGAACATCACCTCTCACAACGCTAAGCCCAGCTGATCGTTGCCATCCACCGAGTATTTGCCGAGCTCCCACCAGCATTCGTGGAAAAGCATGCTCCCAGTTACGAACTTGTATCGAGGCAGTGATTGAGGTTAAAAGGTGGCTACATGTCAAGTTACCTGAATTAATTTTTTTAAATAAAACTTTAAAATAAAGCTGTAGTGTTGTTTTCTTTAGGGCGACACTTTTATTGTTCCACCCTGTATTCTTGGGCTGTAATATCATTGCAAGTTAATCATACTAAGCATTCAATACAAGATGCAGCAGAAATACCTTCCACATTTTAAACTTCCAACCATATGTTGCTCATAAACATATACTAGTGCTAATGCTGTTTTCATTTAGCTAATAACTTGCCATTTTTTTCTTTTCAGATATCCTCATCAAGTAATGTTTTGGACGGGTGCACATTGTTCTACTGTAGAAATGGTTCTGAAGAATGGTGAATCTATAACTGAAACACAGCGAGCTTTCCGAGTTCATTACAAGTTAGGATGGCATGATGCTGTTTCAGATAGAAAATCCATACAGCTATGGGTTGAAAATTTCAGAGCTGCAGGTTCGGCACTTAAAAGAAAGCCGCCTTGAAGGCCTCGAAATGCTCGTACGCCAGACAATATTCGAGCTGTGAGACTTTTTCT
Source organism: Euprymna scolopes (assembly GCF_053919585.1). Classification (NCBI taxonomy): domain Eukaryota; kingdom Metazoa; phylum Mollusca; class Cephalopoda; order Sepiida; family Sepiolidae; genus Euprymna; species Euprymna scolopes. Next base: position 18,889,074 of record NC_136512.1, read on the forward strand.
TACTCAGTCTCCTACACGTTCAGTCCTGGATATGACCTTAAACTATATCCGATGGTGAGGCCCCAACTTGCGGGCTTTGGGGAGTGTGGAGCCACCCTTTAATTGCCATTGCTCCCAGGTCCACTCTGACCCGGAGTGGTAGTACCTGTTAGGGTCCCAACTATGGGTTAAATAGAAACCGACTTGAAAAAAAGAAAAAATTCTATTAAAACTTTTTCCTCGAAATAAGTGGATTCGGCATTAAATAACCTAAAAAGGGTTGATATGCCGTAAAACAAAAAACAACCAAACCAACCTACACATTCAGCTCGCAAACATGCTTTGACTTTGGAATAGTCTGATCGAACAATCAGAAGAATTCTACACAGATATTCAGTTCCATCTATACAAATTAATGATTGCTCAGAAACTGCACGAGCACGACTGGGAAGAAGATCCCATATAAAAATGTAGAAGATATTTCTGCCACACACTGTACTTGTGAATATTTGTAAACGTTTGATTATCAAATTTAGTCAATATAAACATTATTCTCGGTAAATACTGAAAATACATATATACACCACACAATAAAGTCAGGGTTTTGTTTTCTGTAATAGAGGCGTTGATTGAATTTTAAAATAAAATACACATTTTTTCTTTTTTTTTTTTTCCTCGCCATGGTGTTAAATTGAAAGAAAAAAAAGCAGTAACGATTTCACATGTTGATTAAATTTTAAAATAAAATATGTATGAGATACGCTTGAAAGCCAAATTACAACACAATATTATGAAAATAAACAAATATTTATTTGTTTAAAATTAATATTTCAGCATTATATGCCATCTTCAGAACATTATAACTCCTTTTTTTTTATTTATAAAAATCTGAAGGTAATGTATAACACCAAAATAATTATTTTAATCAAATATTTGTTTATTTTCATAATATTGGGTTATAATTTGGCTTTCAAACTTATTCCATGCGTATTTTATTTTAGATTTGAACATTTTGTGATACATACATTTTAGATTTGAACAGTTTGTAATACATTTTAGATTTGAACAGTTTGTAATACATTTTAGATTTGAACAGTTTGTAATACATTTATTTTAGAACAGTTTGTAATACATTTTAGATTAGAACAGTTTGTAATACATTTTAGATTAGAACAGTTTGTAATACATTTTAGATTAGAACAGTTTGTAATACATTTTAGATTAGAACAGTTTCTAATACATTTTAGATTAGAACAGTTTCTAATACATTTTAGATTAGAACAGTTTCTAATACATTTTAGATTAGAACAGTTTCTAATCCATTTTAGATTAGAACAGTTTCTAATACATTTTAGATTAGAACAGTTTCTAATCCATTTATTTTAGAACAGTTTCTAATCCATTTATTTTAGAACAGTTTCTAATCCATTTATTTTAGAACAGTTTCTAATACATTTATTTTAGAACAGTTTCTAATACATTTATTTTAGAACAGTTTCTAATACATTTATTTTAGAACAGTTTCTAATACATTTATTTTAGAACAGTTTGTAATACATTTATTTTAGAACAGTTTGTAATACATTTATTTTAGAACAGTTTGTAATACATTTATTTTAGAACAGTTTCTAATACATTTATTTTAGAACAGTTTCTAATACATTTATTTTAGAACAGTTTCTAATACATTTAGATTAGAACAGTTTCTAATACATTTTAGATTAGAACAGTTTCTAATACATTTTAGATTAGAACAGTTTCTAATACATTTTAGATTAGAACAGTTTCTAATACATTTTAGATTAGAACAGTTTCTAATACATTTTAGATTAGAACAGTTTGTAATACATTTTAGATTAGAACAGTTTGTAATACATTTATTTTAGAACAGTTTGTAATACATTTATTTTAGAACAGTTTGTAATACATTTATTTTAGAACAGTTTCTAATACATTTATTTTAGAACAGTTTCTAATACATTTATTTTAGAACAGTTTCTAATACATTTATTTTAGAACAGTTTCTAATACATTTATTTTAGAACAGTTTGTAATACATTTATTTTAGATTTGAACAGTTTGTAATACATTTATTTTAGATTTGAACAGTTTGTAATACATTTATTCTTTAGTTTCTGAACTACTATATCAATACCTTTTGTCCAACCCTTTCTGATTCATTATATATTGTATTTAAAATATATTTTTACATATCCAGATATTGTACCAACACTGATTAAGGAATGAGCACAAATTCATAGTAACATAATATACTTATTATCTCATTTTTGGTAAGATAGATAAAGAATAAATTTTGGACATACCGGTTGAGTCGAGGAAATACAAGAAATATTGTATCCAAAGAATTTGGTTATATATCCAATCTTAAAGTCGGTCAAATTTTCAAAAGTTTATAATCCTTGACCCTAAAAAAAATTAAAAATAAATTAAATTAAAAAATTAAATGTAAAAAAATATATAAATTAAATAAAAATATTAAATAAAAATGAAATAAAAAATTAAGTAAAAAAATTCAATCATTTTTTTTTTGTTTAATTAAATAAAACATTAAAAATACATTTATACATGAATTATTATTTAAAATTCAGAAACAGATTCTTTTTCCGATACGTTTTATCTGATGTAATAATGATGCATAAGTTAAGCAACATTTTAAAATATCTTGTCTTTTTACATACGTTCACGGTCACTGGGCTTTCATTGTTTTTGTCGCTTTATTAAATGTTATTTTAATGATTATTTTTAGTTTATTCCTCAAACCAACAAAGAACAACTGAATTTCATTCATGTTCAGAAAAACGTTTTATTTTGTGTCATTGTATTGTTATTTAACGTGAACCTTTGACATTTCCGGACACGATCTACATGGATTGTCTCCCCTTGTTCCTAAGTCTTCACATTGAAATTTTTTTTTTTTTTTTTTTTTTTTTTTGAGATATTGATACATTTTATTTGTACTTTTTAGACTACCGTTCTCATCTTGGATGTTATTCTCATAATGTTTGGGTCTGTTGTAACCTCCGATCATTTTTTTTTTTTTTTTTTTTTTTTTTTTTGCATTTTCACCCCAAACGAAGTACAGCGCTTCTTTGATGTAGAGGGTTACTATCTGGAACATAATTTTCAGGGATACTATGTAGGGAGTTGAGCAGCAATATGTCTGTTTACATTACATTTAAACTCCTGCATGTCAGTAGATTCCAGGAAGCAGGAACCCGGAAGGGAATTCCAAAGTCTAACAGTCCTAGGGAAGAAACTTTTAGAGTAGAAGGCTTTCTTACATCTAGAGATCTCAACTCTATAGGGGGTTAGATTTTGCTCCTTGTCGAGGGTATTTACATCAAAAAGGGGAAAAGACTTGTAATTGGTTGGAGCACCTACCATTAAAATACTTGTAAAACAGGCAGAGGGATACAACATTTCGCTGATGGGACAGCGGTTGAAGCATAGCTGATAGTGCGGACTCTAATAAGTTGCCGACTCTTTTGGTCCCTGTTTACGAGAGAGAGACTAGTAACAGATGCACCCAAATGTGGCAACATCACTCCATACATGGGCAAATGGTGGCCTTGCAGAGATACAGGATACTCTCAGGCATAAGTAACTTTCTAGCATGGTAGAGAGAGCCCACCTTTTTTGCAGCAGCCTTGGCAATGTCCTCAATGTATCTGCTCCAATTTTCAAATGTATTTTGCAGAACTCAGGAATGTTCATGTTGAGCGCAGGAATTGTGAGGAATTTCAAATGAAATTCTTTATTTAATAATATTTGATGACGAAACAAGAGCACACTAACCCCATGAAGTATATAAAGGGTTCTGCTTGAAATTCCGTCCAAATTCCTGAGTTCGACAGAAACATTCCTGACAAGATACACCTGAAGAAGGTTGGAGTTACTTCAACGGAAACGTTGTGAAAATCATACTAAAGATGAGAACAGTAGTCTGATGAATTCAAATAATACGAATAACTAATTATCTAAAAAATTTAGAAACATTACATCAAATCTGTTGCCAATTCGCTGGAAAAATGGTTGGTATCTACTATTGATGCAATCGTCTATCTATATGAACCAAGTACATCCTTAGATGGAGTACTGTTGCCAAATCTGGGTAGGAGCTGCTCGGCACGCCCTATCCAGCCCTGAGTTCAAAACTGGCTACGAAACCTAGTCCGTGATGCCATTTTCGCTTCCCTGCAACCTCTTGCCTACAGAAGAGACATTGCGATCCTATCTGTGCTCTACCCTAATTTTTATGACAAGTGCTCGACTGAACTCCAATCTATACACCCCCCCTTTCCAAACTTTCACAAAAAACACCAGACTAGCTATAACTACTATATACGATTCCCCCCACCCCCTGCCTAAATCTAAGTGCAAATTTCATGAAAAAAGCTTCTTCTCCAGAACTGCTGCTCGCCTGTAGAACTGTTCCACTGGCATGCTTCCTGGTTGCATACTACATCGTAGCTTTCAAGTCCAATATAAACAAGTTCTTGTTGAGCCGTCCCCATAAATAATCAAATTCTATCCAATTTATACCATTAACAATTAGTACACTACAGCCTTACATTCATTGACCCCTTATCCTCGAGTGGCCTTCAGGCCTTGATAAGTCGTGACTCCCAATTAAAAAACAGAAAAACTCTTGATTTCTTTATATATCTGTGTCTGTCTTTCATAACAGCTAAAGATAAAAGAAATGAAAATGATTGATTGTGGTTGCACTGTAGAGAACCTATTATTGATTTTATAAAATTATTTTCATATATAATGGCCTGAAGTAAAGTTGAATTAAAGTTTAAAATGCAAAAGTCGAGTATCATGCTTCAATTGTGCTCTAAACAGAAACACTCATTCTGAACGCGCCCCTGTCATATTAAAAAACCTATTGTCGGTTTTATATAACTTTCCTTTCTGCCTTTCTGCTTGTACAGTGATAATGATTTGAATTTAAGTTTAAAATGAAAAAGTCAAATATCATGGTTCAGTCGTGCTTTGAACAAAAACATTCATTTTGAACGCGCACCTGTCATATCAAAGAGCCTACTGCTGATTTTATATGTCGAGCCTTTCTGCTTGTGTGGTAATAAAACTTCTCAAATGCACTTGCGATGTTAGTCTGTATAAGGTGTTAACTTTGGTCAAAATCGTCTGTTATTTCTTACATCGGATTTTTTTATAATATATATATACAAAACCTATCTAAGAACATTGTCAGATACATAAAGTACATAGGGAATGAACCCGCACACACAGACAAGGTTCTTTTTTAATAATAGTATGCATGTGTATATATACATACACACACTAGCAAGCAGCCCGGCAATGCCCGGTCGCAAAATAGTTTTAATATATTTTGATTAATGCAGATTTCGTATTTATTATTATTTATTGCACCCAATATATAGTAATGATTTAAAAAGTAAAAAAAAATAAATGACTCATGCGGCACCATCAAGAATCGAAACCAAAACGTTTACTTTACGATTTACTTTTTCCTTTGATGTTAATGCCTGAGCTATGAAGATATGTTTGCTGCAAAGCTAAAAATTAAAACAGGAACCAATAGCTATTACGTTTCACATGCATATTTGTAATGCCGTCGTTCGACCGTAACCTAGCAAATTCCATTTTTTTTTTTTTAATTTTCACACTTTTTCACTGATTTTCCTCCTGGCTAAAACTTAAATATAAAGTTTTGCACAGATTCGAAGACCCTATATATTAAGTTTCATGTCTGTAGACCAAAAACTGACAGATTAGTTTGGTAGGCAAAATTTTAAAACAAATATATATACGCATAAATATGGAAAGAAGTTTGTGTTTACTATAAGCTTTTACGCAAATATTACGCAATATTTGAAATATGCTGTCTAAACATAATGCTCCCTATCATGGGTTTAGCATACTGGGAAGTGGTATACAAATTACCAATAGCACATGAAGCGATGCTCTTTGTGTAAACAAACTGAGCTTAGGTATTTGGACAATGTGAAAACATTGTTAATTCACTGCCTACATAGCAGCAGCCAAATAGCACAATGGTTAGAAGCTCCAACTGTCATTTGGGCAATTGGTTTCAGTCCTGGCTTAAGGTAGTTGCTTGTCTAGCCGCACTGATGAGCTGTGAAACAGCGAAACAGTACTGTATGTGGATGACATATATATATATATATATATATATCCCAGCTATGTGACACCAGCATCGCTTACCTTGCTCTATCGAGCTAGAAAACTACTCACACCTAAGAGTCCCTTCTACCTCTACAAAACCACCATTCGTCCATGCATGGAGTTTGTTGCCACATCTGGGCTGGTGCATCTACCACTAGTCTCTCCGCCTTAGTTGGGGTCCAAAAAAAGAGTCTCCAATCCAATCGGTCCCACTTTGTCAACTAGGCTACAACCCCTGTCTCATCGCCACAGTGTTGCATCCCTGTGTTTGTTTTACAAGTATTTTAATGGAATGTGCTCTGATAAACTTGTCACACTTGTGCCCTCTTGACGTAAATATCCCTGACAAACCTGCTTAGCAACAAAATCACACCCCTTCATTGTTGAAGTCTCTAAATGCCAGAAAACTTTTTACTCTAATAGCTTCTTTCCTCAAACTGATAGACTTTGGAATTCGGTTCCTATTACCCGCTTCCCTGATTGTACCAATATGCAGAATTTTAAATGTAATGTAAACCAACATCTTGTCAATTTTTCCTAGGCATCGTCCCAATTAGTAGCCCCTTACCTCCAAGGTGCGATATGCCTTGTTTGGAGTGATGGGGAGTAAAAAAACAAAAAAATTCTTTCACGAGACAAAAGTATGCCATCTCTCTACATGAACTTATCTGTGTGATGAACGGTTTCTACCAAACTACTCTGTCAATTTTTTTTTGCCTCCAAACTTGAAATTTCATATATAGGAAATTTGGACCTGTGGAACAAATTCGATTTGGTTTTTAACCAGTAAAAATAGCTGCTGAGGGAGTCAAAATTGAAAAAGAAATTGTAACTTGGCAGGCGTGAGTCAAATAAACGCATTATTTCTACGTATGCACAAATATATATTTATACATCTAAAAAAATTTTTAAAAAGTTTTTACATGCAGATGAACTTAGCTTAAATGGTAATGAATAAGATTGAAGAGCTACATATTTTGGTTTCAATTCTAGCGGATGGCACCGAATTCATATCTTTAACTTTGGAAATTTTTACTTTTTTTTTTTTTTTTTTTTTTTTTTCTTCCTTTGAAGATTGTAATGCCGGGTATGGGGCAGCCAAACCAGCTGCCAACATTATAATTAATAGAGCAATTCGGTTGAATTCTGGATTTGCATAAAAAAAAATCAACTGAACACAATTAACATGAATATTAGTGTGAACACAGGGGCACCATGTACCCCTCACCGGCATTTGTTGAAAGAGATGTTTACTAGTACAAATGACCATTTTATATACAAGGTGCCTTCAATAAGATTCCAGACTTTTTTCGTATGGGCACTTTTACTGATTATATACACATGAAACTCTAGTCCCCTTCAAAGTAATCTCCTCCAGCTGCAATACACCTGTTTTACCGTTCCAACAACTTCTGGAAGGCCCCATGGAAGTCTTCTTGAGTGAGCGCGTCAATGACCCTTGTGTCACAGCCTCTTTCATTTCCTCAACTGTCTCATAACGACAGTCTCTAAGACTTTCCTTGAGCTTAGGGAATAACCAAAAGTCACAGGGAGCAAGGTCTGGACAATAGGGAGGGTGAGGAATTGTCTTGATGTGCAGCTTGGTCAAATGATCTGTGACAAAGATGGGGTTGTAGGCTGGTGCATTGGGACAAACATCACGCAAATCTTCCGCATCTTCAGTTCCTCGAGAATAATCATTGTGTACAGTTTCCACACTGACATCAAACTGTGCACTTATTGTCTCTATAGACACACGACAGTCCTTATCCATGAAATTCGTTATTTGGCCAATCAACTCTGGTATTCTGACTTCTTTACTCCTTCCACACATCTCATCATCCCTCACAGACTCCTTGCCTTCCTTGAATCTCTTATACCACTCAAAAACTGATGCTCGATTCATGCAAGATGGTCCAAAAGTAGTCTGAATTATTCCATACGTTTCTGTGGCATTTTTTCAAAGTTTAACACAATTTTATTGTATATCGTCCTTCTAATGTGCTGACATGTCCAGCTTGCATTTTTTAAATTCACCAGCTCTGACAATCAGGCTTTAGTAGGGTGTATTCCGATTCCTGCTGTAGCTGTTTATTTGAACATGAAATCATAAAAATTGGTCAGTCATCTCCTAAGACGTATAGCAATAACAGACTGAATTTTCCGTAGTCTACGACAATTTTAAATGCCTGCACACAAAAGTCTGGAAACTTATTGAAGGCACCTCCTATGTGCTAGAAAAGAATTTGATAACCAATCATCAATTTATTCAATCACTACGCTGTTGTCTTGTTGACCACATTACACTCATTAACCCTTATACTCGAGTGGCCTTCAGGCCTTGATAAGTGGTGACTCCCTTGTAAAAAAGAAAGGGAGGGGGGGTCAGATAGTTTCAAGCAAGAGAAATACAGCCGTTACTGAACCTATCTATTTACCTCCCCACGAGGACAGAGTTAGACACAAGGTCGGCTTTTAATGCGGAGAAAATCAAACTCCCCCCCCCCCCAAAAAAAAATGCACTCTGGATCGGAACTAAGTAAAAAATTGTCTCAGTTAAGAAGGATCTCACTTTTGCTGACCGTGGAGAGGAAAGTGCATCATCAGGACAGATACTACACACCGCTTCCTTCCAGAAATAGCATAAATAAATGATTAAGTTATATACGCTATATTAAACAACTAGCAGGGAGACCTTGTGTTGCCCGAGATTGAATGATGGTCAACAAATGTTTCAAACTCCCATATTTTTATTGCCATCGAAATTGTCCATTTTTCAATCAAATCGATTGATTACCTGCTCTAGTTGGGGACCCATCATAGTGCACCGAGAAGCTTCACATACCTTTGTGCAGTCCACAATACATTGTAGACTATATTGCACTGTAGAGAACCTACTGTTGATTTTATGAAATTATTTTCTATATAATGGCTTGAATTAAAGTTTAAAATACAAAAGTCAAGTATCATGCTTCAATAGTGCTCTAAACAAAAACATTCATTTCGAAGGCGCCCCTGTCATATTAAAGAATCTCTTGCTGATTTTATATGTCTGGTCTTTCGGCTTGTGCGGTAATAGAACTTCTGAAATGCACTTGTGATGTTGGGTTGTGCAAGATGTTAACGTTCGTCAAAATCACGCGTTCCTGCTTTCATCGGATTATTTTGATTACCAATACTTATCAAAGGCATTCCGATAAAAAACGTATCTAACATAAGAACATTGCCAGGTACATTAATTACCTTTGTGTGAAATTTAGTAAAAATTGGCCCAGCCGTTTTCGAGTCCATAGAGAACAAACTCACACACAAAGTTCCTGTTACATAATCGTAGAGATATAAACAATATTCAAATTGTTATTTTTTTTTGGACTGAGCTCCGATCTTTGTTTCTTCCCCCTTATAAAACAGTCATAGTGAGAATTTCCTTCCTTCTTCTGTTTACTTGGAGCTAAATAAACTTCCATCAACAGAGTTTCTATCCAATAATTACCTGCGTACGATTCAACACCATGGGGCTGCTTCTCAGATAACTAGAACATAGTCGCTTTCAGATCCAATGTTTACAAATTCTAGTCAAGAGGTTCTCTTAAATAATCAAATTCTACCCAATGTCCAAAGTCTTACCAATGTCCAAAGTCTTACCAATGTCCAAAGTCTTACCAATGTCCAAAGTCTTACCAATGTCCAAAGTCTTACCAATGTCCAAAGTCTTTCCTAACTGTCCGGAATCATTAACCCTTTACTCTCGAGTGGCCTTTGAGCCTTGGTAAGCAGGAACTCATCAGTAACTTTCATTATTCTTTCAGTCTTTTCATATTATTTTGAATCTTCAGACTGCTGTTCTCATCTGTGATGCAATGGTTAGATTACTTGGAAAAATAAAATATAAAGTGATATTCACTTGAAGGTTGAAGGTTCAATTCTCAGTGTGGTCAACCAAAAGATACAATTGCGAATTACTTAGGACCTCTATTCAGCCATGGCTGAGGGAACAAGAGCATACTACCTCCGTGAAGTAAATAAAGGGTTCTATTCAAAATTCCGTCCAAATTGCCGAGCTTGACAAAACCATTCCTGACTAAATACACCTGAAGAAGGTCAGAGGTTTCATCAACCGAAATGTTGTGAAAATCACTCAAGATGAGAACAGTAGTCCGATGAATCCAAATATTACAAATAACCAATTATCTAAAAAATTTAGAAACGTTATATCAAATCTGATGCCAATTCGCTGGAAAAACCATCATCATCATCATCATGGGCTCCTTGCCGGACCAATGTGACTCTTCCTCTCCAGAGTTTAGTGTCTTCCATCAGCTGCCTCAGATCTTCAGGTTCATAGTTGGCGTTGTGTGCTATTTGTTGGATGTACGTGGATCTAGGTCGTCCTTTGCTAGCGCGTCCGTGTCGTGGAGTCTATAGCAATACATCACTCACCAATTCATGCTTGCTCTCAGACAATGACCGGCAAATCGTAGGCGTCTTCCACTGATGGTATTAGATATGGCAGGTAGGTTGCCATAAAGTTGCTGCTTCGTGGGATGATTTTGCCAAGATATATTTAATACTGTTCGTAGCATATGGGTATATGTGCCGTCTAGTTTTCTTTCCAACCTTTTGGTGAGTGTCCAGGGTGTAGCACTAAACAAGGACAGACTCTACCACTGCCCTGAAGAACTGCCTTTTCAGTTTGTTAGTCCCGAAGTCCATACTGGACGCAGCCCATCCATCATGGAAAAATACAATTGCGAATTACTGAGGACCTCTATCCAGCCATGGCTGATGGAACAAGAGCATGCTACCCCCATGAAGTAAATAAAGGGTTCTATTCGAAATTCCATCCAAATTCCCCTAGTTTGACTGGGAGATTCCCGAGTCAACAAGATACACCTGAAGAATGTTGGAGGTTACATCGACCGAAACGTTGTGAAAATAATATTCAAGATGAGAATAGTAGTCTGAAGAATCCAAATAATCCAAATTCTCATCTAAAAATTCAGAAACGTAATTTCAGTCTTTGGCGGACATGTACTAGAGTGGCCACCCCCTAAAAATACGTGTTTTATAATTTTTTAAAAACTTTTTTCAACAATCATTATAAATTACAGACTTAAGTATCAAACCAACAGAAAAAAAATTTTGAAAAAATAAAAATAAAAAATAACGACTTTTAACAAGGGGGGGGGGTCACTTTCTCGTTATAACGTTCTACTTTATTGCTACCTGACTTAGTGTCCATTTCTTTACCGACGTGCCACGTGATTAGAACGTTACAACGAGAAAATGAACCCCCTTCTTAAAAGTCATTTTTTCTTTTTCGAAATTTTTTTCTGCTAATATGATATTTAAGTCTATGATAATCGCCCGAAAAAATACTTTAAAAAAAAAAAAAAAAAGTGAAACATACATTTTTAAGGGGTGGGGGGTAGTCTGTTATTTATTATTTGTTTTATGGGAGACTCTGTTGCCACCTGGACTTAGGGTTAGTTGTAGGGTTCCAGGGTTTTTCTGACAAGTTGGGAACTCAACACAATAGGACTGCTTCCTAGCTGGCTACAACATGCTCGTTTTTAAGTCTAAAATAAATTCTTGTCGAGCCGTCCTCTTTAATCAAATTTCTGCCCAGTTTCAACCCATCGGCTACAATTTCCAAGATACCTCACTATTTATGCGAAAAAGAAAAAATCTTATTAACTCTTATCCTCGAGTGGCTTTTGAGCCTTGATAAGCGATGACTCGTTAGTAAAAAAAAGACAAATTACAAGCAATGAAGAACTTACCCCAAATTATGGAGAAGCGAAAACGTCATGGTAGGATCAAAATGTACTTTGACGATGTTCAAAATCAAACCGAAAAAAAATAAAAAATAAAAAATAATAAAAAGTGATCCACGTTTTCAAATTTTTTTTTTTTTTGAAACACGCGTAGTACGGAGATTTTTTTTTTTTGTTTTTAAATCTTGTGGATAACGTAATTATGACGACAGTAAACGTAGTCGAAACTTTTTTTTTTTTTACAAATAATTTTTTGCTCAGGTAAAAATTGCTAACACCAGCTTGAAATGAAGATGCAAACTTATGATTACAGGTAGAGAGAGAGAGAGAGAGAGAGAGAGAGAGAGAGAGAGAGAGAGAGAGAGAGAGAGAGAGAGAGAGAGAGTTGCGGAGTGGTGGTTTCAAACGGGAAAGAGTCACAGATTGGAGAGAGAAATAGATAGATAGATAGATAGATAGATAGATAGATACGACGAGAGTGGGGAGAAAAACAAAGAATATGGGGGCCAGAGAGAGAAAGAGAGAAGTGAAGAAAAGAAAGTTACAGTTAGAACTATGTCAATGCGAGTCGAGTCATAAGGTAGTAGTTTCGAACTAGAAAGAAACACACACACACACATAAACACACACACAAACACACACACACACACACACACACATAAACACACACACGAGGGGCGTCTCAAAGAGATGCTTCCTGTTTTATTCTGTTCCAATGGATCAGCGGGGATTGCAAGTTGCATTGTTATGATGACTGAACTTATACATTCATAACCTGAAAGTTTCATCCCTCTGTTGCAGACATTGACTGTGTGAGACTCTAAGAAAGCAACTCCTGTCATGGACGGGCATCAAAAACAGAGATTCGTCATTAAGTTCTTGGAAAAAATGCATTGAGAAATGTTGTGACCATGTACAAAAAATAAACTCTGGAGCACAAAACGTCGCTCGTTTTATTGGTATCACCCCGTCTTCATGGCTCTTCAACTTCTTGCGTTAAAAAAAATATGAGGATTTACTTTACACGCATATGTGTGTGTGTGTGTGTGTGTGTGTGTGTGTGTGTGTGTGTGTGTGTGTATGAGTATATACATGCATATAAAATTTGATGTATCTATTTTCAGTATTTACTTCATTAATGAGTAGAGGTAGGTAGTAAGTTATAAAAATCTATATGGCAATTAAGCTACACAGAATTTAAATACTCCTGAGAAGGCTTCATCATTGTATAATATACCACGGTCGAAAAATTATAATGCATCAGATATTATTTTAATTTTTACTCCCCCCCCCTCCTCACATTCAGAGGGGAAAGTGTTTTTGAAAGAAATATAGAATATATTATTATTATTTCATACATTAGCATCAAATTTTATAAGACATATTGGCGCTTCTACAGAATTGGGACGAGATTTTATAGCCGATAAAAAAAAACAATGGTTTCAACTGATTTTTTTTGTTTTGTTGTCAATTCTAATAAATTACAATGGTAGCTTCCAAATTATTCAGTCGGAATTACCTGAATATTACTGAATTATTAAAAAACTACTTTAATCGTGTTAGCAAGTGAAAAATTGCCGCCATCTTGTTTAAATCAAAACAGAAAATTACCTCCCTTTTTGAACTCTGTATTACGGTCGTTTTCATCAAATACATTTTTTAATTTTTTTTATTTTCTTAAATAATTTTCTACCTTATCGATTTTCATAATTTTGGATATAATCATTTTAAAAATACGAGGAATATATTGATACCATTGTTTTCATGTGAAATTCAGTTTTACGATTTCCGAAATTTCATCCCAATAGTGTAGAAGCACGATATATTTTATGTAATATTAAAGTGTCGCATTATTATTGTAATTCTACATAATTTTATTCAATATTTCTCTCTCTCTCATATATATATATATATATATATATATATATATATATATAGAGAGAGAGAGAGAGAGAGAGAGATGAAATATAATTAAATAAACATATTTCCCTATATATATATATATATATATATATATATATAATGTTGGAGCTGCCAACCTTAAATTAGATTGTTGTAACTTCGATCTTTGGTTTGGTATGAATGCTAGTCTAGCCGCACTGAAAAGCTGTGATACAGCAACACAATGGATGACTATGAGAGAAAGAGACAGACAGACAGGGAGAAAGAAATATAGGAATGGTTAGTTGTAAAAAGTGTTGCATTATCTATCTATCTATCTATATATATATATATATATATATATATATATATATAGATAGATAGATAGATAGATATAACCATCATGAAAGGAAGACTTATTATTCCTGATTACAAGTAAAATGCGTTAAACACATTTTAAAAAAAGTATTTTAAAAATCAAAGAGGAATAGGAAATAAAAATAAAGGGAAGAGTCCGCTGACCGGTTTCGCTCTCGCTTTCTCAAAGCCGTATCGAAGGATTTAAGGAAAAATCAAAAATATATACATTATTAAAATAAAGTTACATTGCGTTCTATTCATGGGTGAAACACACACACACACACACACACACAAAACAAAGAAGCGATTAAAAAGCAACGTTATTTTCGAAGATCCTAGAGATTAATCACGCTAAAACCAAAGAGGCATTCCCTCTGTTTACAGAGAGAAGGTCTCCTCAACCAAACGTGAAGTCTCCAATATCTTTAAATGGACTTTTGAGATTTTCATCACGACGGTTCTAGGTTCGATCCTCGGCTTGGGAGAGGTGTTAGTCTAGCGGCACTGATGAGTTGTGAAACAACGAAACAGGTCTGTATGTCGATGACTAAAATATATTTTATAAAGCTCCCCTCTTTGGTAGAGCACTCTCGAAAATTATCTTACTCGCTACTTAATTTAGCTGAAATAATGCAAAGCTCGCGATTTGTTTACAAACAAACGTTTGAGCCCTCTACGAGTAGCGGACCGATGTTTATTTAAATAATCGTTCGGACAGGTTAATTTCGGCCACCGATTCCGTAGTCAAGGGGTAGGACTGCCGACTGTCATCACGACGGTTCTAGGTTCGATCCTCGGCTTGGGAGAGGTGTTAGTCTAGCGGCACTGATGAGTTGTGAAACAACGAAACAGGTCTGTATGTCGATGACTAAAATATATCTTATATATATATATATATATATATATATATATAACAAAAGCCTATATTTCAAATTTCAAGATGTTGTCCATCTTACAGTTTATTTTTAAAAGTAGGTTGAAATTTTCAATTCTTGACGGTACCTGTTTCGTAGTGCAGAATCATTCACGTAATTATTATGTCAATTTTTTAAAATTTATTCCGCCCTATAGATTAATTGCTATATATATATATATATATATATATATATATATATGCTTGTGGCAAAATCTGTTTCTTCAATTATATTTCATACTAATCCTTTGATTTATGAAGCTCGATGTAACTACAGAGTATATATGACAAAAGTCTATATTCCAAATTTCAAGATGCTGTCCATGTAGCCGTTTATTTCTTAAGCATGTTAAAATGCTCGATTCTTGACGGCACCTGTTTCGTAGTGCAGAACCATTCATGTAATTATTATGTCAATTTTTTTAAATTTATTTCGCCCTTAACTCATTAAAAGAAAAGGAACTCATCAACTTTAAAAGAAAATAAAGGGATAGGGGCATGATTGCAAAATAAATTGTAAGATGGTCAACTTTTGTCATTTATCTGTTTATGATCTGTAATCACATTGAGCTTCATAAATTAAAAGATTGGTATGAATAAAAGGTGGACTATAACTGAATAAGCATATTTTCCAATAAAAACAAACAATAGTAATTGTCTGTATTTTTGAGATGAGGTGTTTTCATTGATTGAGATTGTCGGACTGACTTCCTCATCTTGGTTGTTATAGTCACAACGTTTCGGCCGTTTTGCCCTCCGGCCTTCATCAGGTGTTTTGTATCGAACTGGGGAATCGTTTGTTAGGAGTTTCAAACCCAACCCTTTATTTTATTACGGGGGTACCGTGTTCGGACTCCAGCTAGGCTTTGGGACCTAGTTGCTGATTCTCTGTTTTGAATGTTACTTTTCACTGCCTTCGTTCAGGATTGAACTCATCACCTTTGGGTAACTGTAAACTTTGATACAACGTCTTAGTGATATATGGCCGAGTGGTCCTAGACGTTGTATCAAAGTTTACGGTTACCCAAAAGTGCTGAGTTCAATTCTGAACGAAGGCAATGAAAAGTAACATTCAAAACAGAGAATCAGCAACTATGTCCCAGAGCCTAGCTGGAGTCCGAACACGGTACCCCCGTAATAATAATAAAGGGTTGGGTTTGAAACTCCTAACAAACGGTTCCCTAGTTCGATACAAAACACCTGATGAAAGCTGGAGGGCAAAACGGCCGTAACGTTGTGACTCTAACAACCAAGATGAGGAAGTCAGTCCGACAATCTCAATAAAAACAACAAACAAACAATCTACAAATGCATAAAAGTGAACATGTGTGCGTGAGGACGCTTCTCAACCTTCTCAACGAATGTTTGATCTACAGACTTGTAGTTTGGTATAGAGAGTATTTAGTTTAGTATGAAGTTTGGTATAGAGAGTATTTAGTTTAGTATAGAGAGTATTTAGTTTAGTATGAAGTTTAGTATAGAGAGTATTTAGTTTAGTATGAAGTTTGGTATAGAGAGTATTTAGACATGTGGAAAACTTTATGATCAGTTTTCATCCTGAAAAAGGGCTGCTTAGGAGTAAAAATTGAAACATTGGTACGTGTGATTCGTTGGATTTTTTTTTTTTTTATCTGTTTGCTGTTTCCACGTCTGCGCATGCGCAAATCGTTTACATAATGTTGAGTATAAGTAGGTTTGAAAACACTCTGTAAAGAGCGTGTCAGGCTGGCCTAATAGTTGTAGTACTTCATACACTCTCTTAAGGTTTTGGTTTCGATCTCAGCTAGAGTGTGTGTTTTTTTTTTTAATTAGAAGAAGTGAACTGTTTAGAAAAAAAAAACAATACTCGCATGCACATGTCTCAATTTCTGTTTTTAAAGGAATATGTGGGGGGGGGGAAGAGGAGGGGGAAAGGAAAAGGGATTGAGAAAGAGAAGTTAAGAGTTTAAAAAAAAAAGAACGAACTGTGGGTTTCAAAGTAGATTAAGGTAAGAAAGATATTAACGATATGGTACATATATAAAGAGATACAGATACAAGTGAAGAGAGGAGGGACGGTTGTAAGCAAGGTGTCTGTTCGAGAGTAGAAAAGTAAGTTGTTTTTTTTTGTTTTTTTTTTTGAAATGGCAAGCTCAAACAAATAGCAGCTGGCACCATACACCTTTCCTTCTGGCCCAGCTGTGCGTTTTTTTTGTTTTTTTTTTTACCTGATCTCTCTCTCTCTCTCTCTCTCTCATTGATTCGTTTTTGCTGCAAGTTGTTAGTAGTCGTTATAGAAAGCGTGATCGGTAACTTCATAATAATAGGATCGGGACGTACAAGTTCAATGCTTGTCGAATAAAAGAAACCAGTTGGTTAGTTGGACAGAGGTTGTAGGCAAGGAGTTAACTCTCGCCAGCTGTTTGCCACATCATGTGCGGACAAGGGGTCTGCTGCGTTGAGGAATAGACTGAAGGTCTTTTTTATCTTATTTTTTTACAAGCACATTAGTTCAGTTTTAATTTTAATGCAGTTAATAAAGAGAAAACCTTTTTGGGTTCCCTTTAGAGT
This sequence comes from Euprymna scolopes, assembly GCF_053919585.1. Taxonomy (NCBI): domain Eukaryota; kingdom Metazoa; phylum Mollusca; class Cephalopoda; order Sepiida; family Sepiolidae; genus Euprymna; species Euprymna scolopes. The sequence continues at coordinate 18,906,732 of NC_136512.1, forward strand.
TCGTTTCATGTATACATAAATAGACAAATAAAAATATATATACCTATGTGTATGTATTTACACATACGTATATACATACACACGGATACGTACATATATACACCTATATACACATATATACATACACACGCATACGTACATATATACACACATACGCGTACGTACATATATACACCTATATACACATATACATACACACGCATGCGTACATATATATATATATACACACACACACACGCGTACATATATATATATACACACGTATGTACATATATACACATATCCATACATTTATATTAGTAAATTTAGGCATCATTTTTTCATTCAAGCAAACATTAAATACAACGGAGATACTTTGTGATTTTTTGTTTTTTCTGTTTTTCGTATAATCTTTTTTTTTTTTTTTTAATATTAAAATCGAAACTATTATTAATAAAAGTTCCATAGTTATCACAAGCGCTTTCGATTCGACTGCGAATCATCTTCGGGTGAAATTAATGGAGTTGATGAGTTGAAAGTTCGCAGAAGCGAAAATGAAAAGTGAAAAGTAAAATACACAATAAATTGTATCGAGTGATGGGAGGTTAAAAGTCAATTAAAAAGTCAATTAAAAAGTCCATTAAAAGTCGGTTAAAAATTATCGATTAAAAATTTTAAGTTTTAAAATCTACGAGTCAATGGACGAGTATAAACAAAGTCCGTCGTTTACGCGCCAGACATTTTAATACGTAGTTGTTCTTCTCGAATGCGATGTTATTTATGATAGGGCGATGGGTTCTATTGTAAGATGCTTCGAGAATTTTCAACTTTTAAAAATTGTTTTCGTGTTGTACAATTTTTGTATTGTCAACAAGGATTTGTCTAAGATTTGCGGCGGGACGATTATGTTCTTTGATTTAACAAGGCCGATAGGCATTAGTCGCCTGCTCTCAATGAATGAATGCGTGAATGTAGGATTGACATGAAATTCTTATAGATAAATTAAAATGACCGAAAAATGGGCTGAAATTACTTAAATAAAAAGTAAATGACTTAGAATGACTTTAATGAACTTAAGGATGAATTGAATGACCTTAAGAATGACTTGAATGCTTAAAAAAATAACTGGAATCCTTCAAAAACAACTTGAATGATCTGGAGAATGACTTGAATGGCTTTGAGACTGACTGGTTGTAAAGTGGGTGATCATTTTACATTAAATTAAAACAGAAAAGTAATCCCCCATTTTATATCAGAAAGTTACAAACATAAATACAGCATGTAGTAAGAACAGATACTACACTTTACACTTTGATCTTATTCAAAAGGCCCAGAAAAACTTAAAAAGCTAAGAACTGCATCTATTAACAACAGACCTTTGATCTTAACCAAAATGGCCAAGCACAAAAGTGTTAAGGGCAGACCGACCGACGGAGTAACTTATAGAGTTGCTTGCACGCGACTAAAAAGTTAAAAATAGAAAAGAATCATAAAACAAAGTATCTTCATGGCCTGTGGTGCAGTAGATAGAAACGTTGAATCTCTACGGTTCCAGGTGAGAATTATCTGGAGATAGCGGTTTCAATCCTACCTAAAGCAGGAGAGAGGTTTAGTTGGCCAAAACGTGGTGAGACGACAACTATGGAAGACAGTAATTGCTGAGGATGCAGTAAGGATGCAGATAGTAGATTCGGCGTTCCTATTCCGGTCGCGGTTAACCACCTGACGAAGGCAGGAGGAATAGTTGGTCGAAACGTCATAAAACAACGACTAAAAGATGAGAATAAGATAAGGATAATAGTCCGCAATAAATAAATGAATGAATAAAACTCATCTCAATAATGAATTCCAATTAATTAAATAATATCTACATTGTATTTAATAATGCCTGCTTGAATATATGCATATGTATGTACATATATACATACATTAGAAATTTATTTCCTACAATACGCCATATATTTAGCTGCACTTTATCGTTGTCATTTTTTTAACAGATAAAATCTATCTATACTCCTATAAATTCGTTTTTCTTTTGTGTGTATTGATATTCATATTAAAATCCCTCTTTTCTGTTTATTTAGAAAGATACAATTTTCTTATATCTTGGTTGTGGAATTGCATTCACTAGCAAAAGATCTAACTAATTTGCATATTCTTTTAAACATTCATTCTAATTAATTCCCTACTATTTTTTTTTTTCGGTTTTCTGATGGGATGATCATCTTTAGTTAACTATTACCTGTAATTATATTTATACAGATATTCTACATGATTTATACTTGCATAATATTTGCGTAAAAAGTTTACAGTAAACAATTGTTTCCATATATATTTATGTATACGTATATATTTTTGTTTAATCAATCCATCTATCTATCTATTATATCTATAAAAGTGAACGTATCTGTGTGTGCGTGTACATTTCCCGACACAATAATTGTCAATTTTAAGTCTACAGACTTGAAATTTGATATACAGGGTACTGAGATTTGGGAAAATCGACGTGATCCGTTTTCGGTCAGAAATTTGGCTGTTAAGGGGTCAAAGTTCAACGATTTGACCTTTGAGAACTCTACCAAACTCCTCCGACAATTTTGGGTATAAACACTTGAAATTTTAGATATAGGTTCTCTGGACATGGATCTTACTTAATAACTTTATTTGATCCCAAAACAATAAATGTTAAGGGCTCATAATAGGGGTCAAAGTTAAAAAATTGGCCGCTTTTTTTTTTCCGTTTTTTTTTTTTTTTTTTTTTTTTTTCTTTTGCTCAACATACACCTCCAAACACCCGGGCAACGCCGGGCTGAAATGTTAGTCCTATATAAATCTTATTTTTCATTTTGTGATACGCAGTGATTATTTCCAGCCCCGTGAACTAAATAAGCACCTATTTTGTTATATTACAAAATATGCTATAAACAGCAAAAAAAAAAAAATAAAAAATAA
>NC_136512.1:18913980-18941480 GCF_053919585.1 Euprymna scolopes
CAAATTATCATTAGCGTATGAAGCGATGCTCTTTGCGTAAACAAATTGAGCTTAGGTACTTTGGACAATGTCAAAAAATTGTTAATTCACTGCCCGCATAGCAGCAGCCGTATAGCACAACAGTTAGAAGCTCCGACTGTCGCTTGGGTGATCGGGTTTCGATCGTGGCTTGAAGTAGTTGCTTGTCTAGCCGTACTGATGAGCTGTGGAACAGCGAAACTACTGTATGTGGATGACTATATATATATATATATTTAGAGAGAGAGAGAGAGAGGTACCACCTTTTTTAACTATTTTATAAGTTTCAAATCTCAGCAACTATGGATCAGAATTTAACAAATTAAGACTCGTTGGAAAGGTAATGACCTGATTTGGCTTTGTGAGATTTGCCCTTACGGTTGCACACCAAGGAGATTATCCATCATCCAGTAGACATTCTACATGATTTATACTTGCATAATATTTAATAATGTAGACAATGTATTTTGGACTAAGTCACTGTTGGGAGACAAGTGAAGCTTCCTCCCGGTGCAGTATGATGAGTCACCAAATATAGCAGGTTATAAATCGATTTGATTGAAAAATGGACGAGCTCATCGATTTTTATGACAATAAAAATATGGGAGTGTGAAACATTCGTTGATCATCATTAAATCCCGGGAAACGTCGGGTCTCCCTGCTAATCTATATATAAATTCTTATCAGTTCAAGGATTAGAGAATATTCTTTATGTCTGCTTCTATACGGTTGCCGTATATAAATGATTATGTTGTCTAATATGCTCTGTGTAGTACAGAAAACACCTAGTCAATGTGTGTGTGTGTGTATATATATATATATATATATATATATATACATACACCCACACATATACGTCTTGGATTTGTATCTGGATATTACCAAATATGAATTTCAACCTATGTATTTTCATTGACTTCCCTTGCCTATTTGATATTCCAGAACTTTGTGTTGTTATAGTTATTCCCATTTGCTATGCAATTTCAAAAAGTTTATTTTATGCAAAGATGTTAGAATTCATATTTTGCTGTTTTATTTCATGCTTGAAATAGCATTTCCTCATTATATTGTGCTATTATCTTTCCTCTGATGAGAAGAGGCATTCTTTGAAACTCCGCGGATTAAGGATTTCTTTATTTTTAAGTTAGTATTCCTCGTCGGATAATAAAATTTGTTTTTTCTTGTATACAAATTATATATATATATATATATATATATATATATATTTAAATAAGGGAGTAGTCACCAACAATGTGTATTTTTTAACATTATTTTATTATTCCATGTCTTGATTTTTCATTGAGAAGTATGTTTGAATCATTGTAATAATGTTTTTAAGTCATTGAAATCGTTTTTACGCGCGTTTCAGACGTTCTGTGAAGCGTCCTTGTCAGAAATTATTTTCAAATGTGTTGGAGATGTAAAAATGGTAATTTTCGTGGTTCATTTGAAGTGTTTCCAAGGGGTGGAGGCTTGTAAGTGTTTATTATTCATTGGCATGTTCAATTTTTATTGCTCTTTTATTGGGCTTGTCCAGGTCGCTGACCTGGTTGTAGTCACTCTCTCTTTCTGTTAGTGTTTTTTTTCTTTTCCTTTAGGGTGGGGTAGTGTGTGTGTGTTTTTGCTTTTATTGGTTTGAGAATGTATATACTGTCTTAGAGTATTATGAGGTTATTTTCTTCCTTAGGAAGGCGACTGTGATCAGAGTTCGTTACTAATGTGTATGTGTGAGGAGGGGGGGACCAGCGCTTCTGAAATAAGGGTAAGGGTGCTTTCATTAAATATACATACATCTTTCTTTCGTTGAAATTTCTTAACCCATTTTATTTAAATATATATATATCATTAATAGCTTCATTAAATACTTTACAAGCAAAATCTGATTCCGAATTTTTCTAATTCCTCCCCTCTTGCAGCTATTTGGCTTTAAAGTGTACAACGTAACACGTATCTTATTTAATTTTCAAATTTCACTCAACGCCTTTTATGGATAACCTACCCAGATTTTGCGACCACACGTAGTTATCCAGCTACATATAAATCACCAGCTAACATCATGTGGACTCCAACTTAAATTCTTCCATTCAACACCATGGCGAAGAATAAGAGGAAAAATATATACATATATATCTATATACATGTATGTAGATTGAAAAAGGAGTGTATATCTCCGAAATATATCTCTCTCTTTAAAAAATAAACACTCGTTTATTTTATAAAGAAAAAAAAATCTCTCGTTGCAGCTATTTGGCTTTAAAGTATTCAATGTAACATGTATCTTATTTAATTTTATATAATATATATATATATATATATATATATATATATATATATATATATATATATATATATATATATATATGAGCAAACAGTTAATAAAACATGCTAAAAAACACTTTGAAAAAGAGTTAAAAACATATTTAATCTGAAAAGGAAACACTAAATAAATGGATAGTCCTTAATCTGCGGAGTTTCGAAGAAATACTCTCCTTATCATCAGAGGGTAGGAATTAGCAAAATGCGGGATCGGATTTTGCATGCAGAAGTATTCGATGAAACAACAAGTAAGTCAAAGATCTTACTTGAAAACAAAAAAAGTTAAGCAGAGGGAATATGGTAAAGAAAAAGGTGATTACACATGAATGGATAGTCTGGTGGAAGATATAAAATACAGTGACGGTAAAATCCAAATGTAAAACTTCAAGAAAGTTAAAAGAATTTCCATTTGTACAAGTAAAATCCAAAGACATCCCGTAATTGGAAGAAGATATATATATATATATGTATGTGTGTGTGTGTTACGACGATTAATCAAAAAAATTGAAACATTTTAGGATATCAGAATCTGTATCGGAGAAAATTGTGCCTATTTTCCGATGCCAAAAACGATTCTTGTACTTGTTTATTATTGTTTTTGTTTAAAACTTAATCCTCCATTACTGCTACTAAAGATAAAATTGGTAAATGTGCATTGGTTTTAAAATACAAGCAAAATAAAAATGTATAAATCACCCACACAAGTGTATTTTTTTATGTGCACGAAAATATATTACATGGATTTTTATGGCAATCTAAAGGAACACACCTCTACAGCTAAATATTTAGTGATTTTGAAGGAATTGGAATCGGTAATTGTAATTGGGAAAAATTTTGGAATCGTCCTATCACTAATATATATTTATTTATACATAAATATACAAATATATGCACACACACACATACATATATATATTTCGATTTCGTTTCCTAGAAGTACATCAACTGAAACATGTGTCTACCAAAAAAGTGCTCAGAGAGTTAACAGAGCACATTATATGGAATTCATTTTTACAAACTAGCGATATTCTTGTCTTGATGACTGGATTTCTCTGTAACGGGAAAATACAGAAACATGTATGTGCATATGTAGCTGTTTGTTTGTATAAATGAATTTAAAATATATATATATATATATATATATAACTACTTAATTTACTCACATAAATTTATACGAAAGTATAGATTTACGCATAAACTTTTAGTATTTACTTCAAAAGTGCTCAATACGTAGGTAGAGCTAGTTAGTAAATTATAAAATGTATATGGCGATTAAGCTACACTGAATATTCCGCGTTTCATCCACTCTAGGATTCTTCAGGCTTATGCGCGAAATCTGTGGTTGTTTGTCGTTTTTATATGTGCATCTTCTATTGAGATTTTTCAATAGAAGATGCCATATACATTTTATAACATATATATATATATATATATATATATAAAGGGTGTTTTTTTTTTTTTACAGGTGACGAACTTTAAAAAAAAAAAAAATCACAGAAAAATATTTTTATTATACAAATATGCTGTTGGTCCTGAATATGACCTTAAACTATATCCAGTGGTAAGGCCCCAGTTTACAAGCTTTGGGGAGTGTGAAGCGACCCTTTAATTGCCATTTCTCCCAGGTCCACTCTGACCCGGAGTGGTAGTACCTTTTAGGGTCCCAACTATGGGTTAAATAGAAACCGACTTGAAAACAACAAATATTCTATTAAAAATTTTTCTTCAAAATCTTTGGATTAGGCATTAAATAACCTGAAAAGGGTTGATATGCCGTAAAACAAAAACAACCAACAAATATACTGTTCATTTCAAAAATTAATTTTTTGGCATTTATAATTCAATACAGTCTCTCATATATTAACTCCAACAGCTATATCTTGGTCACTGGCTGCATATGGTGTTACCATCTTTGAGAGTATCGCAGAATAAAAACTGACCATATCCTGACTGCCAACATTCACATGCTGATGACACCACGCTCTATAACAGACACGACAGGAAAACAAATGAACATATATCTAAAGAAATGGCAGAAACACTAAAGAATGACCTCCAATCCGTAGTATAATTGGGACAAAAATGGATGGTCACATTCAATGCTGCCAAGACTAAACTTGTTTCTTTCAATAACTACAAGAAACCTTCTCTACAACCAATAGCAATGGCCAATGACTATCTGAAAGCACATCTTTTGAACTCCTCTCCCTAACGTTCACAGGAAACATGAGTTGGAACAATTACATTGAGAGCATTGCTAGGACCACTGCAAAAAAGGTAGGTTCCCTCTACCGTGCTAGAAAGCTACTGACCCCTGAATGTATCCTATACCTCTATAAGGCCACCATTCACCCATGTATAGAGTATTGTTGTCATATTTGGGCCGGTGCATCTGCTACTAGTCTCTCATTCCTAGACAAGGTTCAAAAGAAAGTCGCCAACCTAATAGGTCCTGAACTATCATCCAAGCTTCAGCAATGTAGCATCTCTCTGCCTGTTTTGCAAGTAACGGTGTATGCAAGCACTTGTACTCCGTCGACGTAAATACCCCCGACAAACCCGATAAGCAGCTAAATCCCACCCCTTCACAGTAAAGATCCTTAGATATAAGAGAGCCTTCTACTCCAGTAGTTTCTTCCCCAGAACCGCTAGACTTTGGAATTCCCTTCCGGGTCCTTGCTTCCCCAGCTGTACTGATACGCAGAAGTTCAAGTGTAACGTGAATCGACATCTTGCTGCCCAACTCCCCACCTAGTACCCCTGTAGCCTGTGTCCCTAATAGTAGCTCCTTACATCAAAGTGGCAATGTGCCTTGTTTGGGGTGAAAATGTAATAAATAAAATAAAATAAAAACCAACGTAAAATGATTTGTCCACTCGAACAAGACAGATTACGAATGAAGGTTCTGTCATGATTTCTCATTTACCTATGATCTAACTCCGATTGTTGAGGAACCCAGTTTCTGTACATTCATAATTCATACTCCGATGTTCTAGTTTAAAAACAGCACGTGTTCTCTAGGGCATCTGACTTTACAGATCGGCTAACTGGTGGCAGAGACAGCTATATACCCTCTAAAAAGTTTTAACTGAACCAAATAGCTAACCGAGGTACAACCATGAATTACACTGCTGTAATTGAACATAGAAATATTTTATTTTTATGTTTTGAAATACTTTGAGATGAGGCTTCATAATATATATCGATTTTTATTTTTATTTTTTTAATTATGCTTATGACGTTTCTGAATTTTTGAGATGAGGATTGGTTATTTGTATTATTATTCATCGGACTACTGTTCTCATCTTGAGTGTGATTTTCACAACGTTTCGGTCAATGTAACCTTCGATCTTGTTCAAGGTGTATTTTATCGAACTCAGAAATGTTTCCATCAAACTCGGGAATTTGGACAGAATTTCAAATGGAACCCTTTATTTTCTTCACGGGGGTAGTGTGCTCTTGTTACGTCAGCCATGACTGGATTAGAGGTCCAAAGTAATTCTCAATTGTACTTTTCGGTCGCCCACACTGAGTATTGAACCTCCGACCTTCAGGAGATTATCACTTTTACAATTGATTTTTCCAAGTACTCTAACCACTGCACCATGGGTCCTTGCGGACGAGATGAGAACAAGATGAGAACAGTAGTCTGATGAATCCAAATACTATGTAATATCCTTATCTTTATGGCCTTCGGGGCCCGTGGCGCAGTGGATAGGTGTTGAGTCTCTACGATTCCAGGTGAGCATTGTCTGAAGATAGCTGTTTCAATCCTACCCAAAGCAGGCCAAAACATGGTGAGACGACAACTATGGAAGGCAGTAATTACTGGGAATACAGTTACAAGACTCAGCATTCCTGTGCTGTCGCAGTTAACCACCTGAAAAAGGCCATAGGATGAATTGGCTGAAACGTGGTGAGACAACTATAAAGATGAGGATAATAGTTCCCCCCCCCCAAAAAAAAAAACATTAATATAGAAATCACTATTTTAATTACTTTAAATGAAACAGATGTTCAGAAAGTAGACTGCTAGCAAAAAATATGTTAAAGAAAATGCGAGAGAATTTTCGGCCCATCAAGTTTAGAGTAGCTGAGCAGAAGCAAGATTCCCACGAGTTTTGGCACATAACAGGGTTCTGAACAGATGCGCATCTTCTATCCCAGCATCAACAGACCTGAGGTGATTACGTCAGCATCCGACAAAGCCAAACTTTTCACGAAAACTTTGCATCAAACTTCACCCTATGTGATACAGAATGCTTACGCCTTGAATTACTTTCATGGACTGAAAATACTCAGAGTATCCATAGATTTGTCTGGGATGTTTCCAAACTTATTAAGCACATAAACCCCAGCAAAGTCACTGAGAACATTCCAATCATTGTGCTCACAAAACTGCAACCGGAACTAGCTCCTATACTAACAAAGTTGTTTAAACGCTGCCTTAAAGAGAGATGTTCCCAACACCTTGTATTTAAAAATACAGAGAATCGATACAGTTCAATTGGCCTCCTGTGCATCATGGGTAAGTTGCTTGAGTCTGTGACAAATAGAGAAGTTGTCAACCACCTCAGCAAAAACAAATTACTCAGCAACATGCAATATAGTTTCCATTCTGAGAGATCAACAGCCGATGTGCTAACAGTAATATCACATGGGTTCAGTGAATCTATATCAAAAAAAAAAAATTTCCCCACTCTTTATCTGTGCCTAAATTAAAATGTAGATTCTATGAACAAAGCTTCTTTCTTAGAACTGCACGCCTGTGGAACTCTGTTACATCTGCCTGCTTCCCACCTGACTACAACCTGGATGTCTTCAAATCTAAATCTAACGTAAACAAATTCCTAATGAACCGCCCCCCCTCCTTAAGTAAACACTTCAATAAATCTCCACACTAACGTACTGTACTTGCAATAATCCTTATCCCTGAGTGACTTCGGGGCCTTGATAAGTGGTGACCACCGTGTAAAAAAAAAAAAAAAAAGAAATTTACAGCGGTTCCATTTCTAGAGCAATAGCTCTTGACTGAGTGTTTAGCAACCGCAATCTCAGGACCCATACAAGGGTTGCTGTGTACAACACAGTCATCATACCCACTCTTCTGTGCGGTTGCAATGCATGGAGGCTGTTTGAATCATTTCACATCAGACGACTACAGCCGATCCTTGACCTCCATTGATGGCACAAGGTGTCCCAGTCGGAGATTCGCAAGAGAGCTGGAGTTGCCCCTCTAGAGTCGCTCCTTATCCATCATCAGCTTTGATGGTTGGGCCACATCATCAGGATGCCCTCAAACAGACTTCCTCGAAGAGTTCTCTTTGGACAGCTCCGTCACGGCCAAGGAAACGTCGACTGCCCAATGAAACACTACATCGTCTGCACCAAGCTCACACTCAAGCGCTGCAATATTTCCTTCAATCTTTTAGAGGCTTTGGCAGCAGACAGACACTTGGCGCTCCACATGTGATAACAACGAGCATGAGCGAGCAGCTATGGAGCGTCGCACACTGAGACACCGACGAGTGACAGCCCACCATACAAAACCCAAATCCTGTCTTCCTGTGCTCTGTGCAAAGCAGTGCAGATCACACATCGGGCTTTACAGTCAACAGTCACAGAGCAATTACAAAATAAAATAAATAATAAAAATGAAAATGAAGATGCCTACCATAACTAAACTAACTAAACCCTTGACATATCTAAGACATTTGATAGAATTTGCTATAAAGATCCACTTCACAAGATTTCCAGCTACAGAATATCTGGAAATGTCCTCTCAACCATAAAATACTTTCTCTTTGATAGGTCTATTAAAATAGTAGTTGATTGGCAGAAATCCAAAGCTCACAGCATTAATGCTAACATGCCTCTGGGATCCATCCTAGACCCAACTCTAATTTTTTTTGTTCCCCAACGAAAGGAGGATGGAACTGTAAATTCACCATTGTCCATTCGTCCGTTCGTATGTCCGCACTTTTCTCAATAACTACGCATTAGAATTTTTTGAAATTTTGCACAAACATTAAACATGATACGAGTAAAAAAGTAACAGAACAGATTTTCTGGGAAAACTCTGGTCCCCCCCCCCTAGGGGTGCCTTTCGGGTTAAAATAGCTAAAATTGAAACTTTTGTGCGTATTAAAAAAAAAATTGATACCTTGGATTTTTATAAAACTTTCTGAAAAGTTGTAACTAACCGATTTCTATATAATTTTGTTTGTCTATACTTCGCGAGCTCTGGGGCTATTTTAGGGCTAATAAAAATTTTTTAAACTATTTTACCATATTAATCCAAAATTTTCTGTGTATGTCTATTTAGCAGTTTTGCGTGGTGCTGAACTCAAATTTAAATATGTTAAGACCTTGGAGACTTTTGGGGCTAAATGGGGGGGGGGAGATAGACTTGGTCATTTCTTTTTTTACATGGTGCAGAACTCAAAATTACATATGTTAAGGCCTAAAACGGCACTGTTTTTTTCATTTTCACCAGGATTTGACGTCCTCTGGGGACAGATGCTGAACTTAGTCAATTTTTTTATGCCTTGTTCACTGTGCACTCATGGAGGACCAGGTATTCTCCACTTTTTTTTTTTTTTTTTTTTACACCAGAGTTCACCCCTTATCAAGGCCTGAACGGCACACGGAGATAAGGGTTAATGAATGTAAGGTGATAGTAATCATTATTAAAGGTGTAAGTTGGGCATAATTTTATTATTTAAGGGGACGGTTCAACAAGAATTTGTTTACATTAGACTTGAAGGCTACCATACTGTAATCAGCTGGGAAATAAGGCAATGGAACAGTGTTCCACATGCGGACAGTTCTAGAAAAGAAGGTGATTAACCGCGACGGGATAGGAATGCTGAGTCTTGTAACTGTATTCCTAGTAATTACTGACTTCCATAGTTGTTTATTTCCCCACGTTTTGGCCAACTAATCCTCCGGCCTGCTTGGGTAAGATTGAAACTGCTATCTTCAGATAATGTTCACCTGGAACCATAGAGGCTCACCGCCTCTATCCATTCCAACAAAACAACTATGAAGATGAGGATAACAGTCTACAAACAAAAAAGAATGAAGCCACAAATTATGGCGCCACATCTTAGATGATTCCAAAAATAACAAATACAAAAAAAAAACAAAAAAAACAACTAAACTTATCTGGATAGGTTGGTTGGTTGGTTGGTTGGTTGTTTTACGGCATATCAACCCTTTTCAGGTTATTTAACGCCGAATTCAGTGATTTTGAAGAAAATTATTTTATAGAATATATATTTTTTTCAAGTTGGTTTCTATTTAACCCATAGTTGGGACCCTAACAGGTACTACCACTCCGGTTCAGAGTGGACCTGGGAGCAATGGCAATTAAAGAGTGGCTCCACACTCCCTAAATCCTGCAAGCTGGGGCCTCACCATCGGATATAGTTTAAGGTCATATCCAGGACCATCTAGATAGGTAGAAGAGGAATTTATCTTTCCTTTGGTAACATTTACTTGTTGTATATTTGGGGGGTTTTTTTTACTCTGTTTTGAACTAGAAGAATATCCATCCTGGAACGAATACAATAGTTGGAAGACAAAAGGCCACTGCTGTCACAATGGTCCAGTCTATCTGACATGATCGTCAAGGATTGATACAATATTTTTTTTGTACCACAATGGGATGATGTGACAAGGGTCGGAAAGTGGGATTGAAGAGCCAGAGTTCTGGATGATGGACACTCTGGCCTGTAAAAAAAAATTTAAAAAAAAAATAAATAAAAAAAATGCGTGGGCATTCCTAGTAGGGGCGCCTCAGGCGATTAGCAGTAAACTAAATCCTCCTATAGCTGCACAGAACCAAAGTCATACCGCAGCTAGCAGGGATAAAGCTATTTTAACAATGGCCTTAGATTCTGTTGGCTTTGGGACCATGAACAAAAAAAAAAAAACCTCAAACTGGCATGCTTGGCATAAGAAACGAGTCGGCTTTCTCTGCATCAGCCCAGCACCTGCTCATCAGGTAATGTCTAAGAACAGCCCCAGACAAGGTTTGTACTTAATGGCCCGCTTGAAATAACCTTCAAGTCGCTCTGGGGGTGATCATGGCACTGACTCATGTCTGGCAGGGAGGCTTATTATGAAGTCTTTGGCAGACTCAAAGGAACACGGCGTTGCGAAAAAAACAGAAGGATGCTGAATGCAGTAGAGTCGGAACGCTTGCTTAGATTGTTATTTTTGAAAGGTAGAACCAACCAATTATTCGTATCCAGACATTCTATTTCCTCCCCGCGGTCATACGAATTAGTTTTGTCTTATACTTTTTAACATTATAGCTTGCACACAACATCACATTTTTCAGGGTACACGTGTACACACAGACGTATAATTATTACTTCTTTGTCACCTCTTCAGTTAATCGCTGTGCGGCTGTGTGCATGTAGGTGGCTCTTTAATCCAGCTTTGGTCCTGCGTGGTGTTTAGATTGTTAGTTTTAAAAGGTAGAATTAACCAATTATTTGTATCCAGACATTATATTCCTCCCAACACCCCCGCAAAGTCATCAGAACCAGTTTTGTCTTATATTTTTTAACAATATAGCTTACATATGATATCACTCAGTTACATTTTATATATACATGCATACACACACACATACATATATATATACACACATGCATATATATATCATATTATATGAAACGAAACTGGAATCTTAGGGAGATATCAATTATTCCAGTTATTATAGGTGCTACAGGGCTTATGAAGAACTTGAAGTCCTATCTAACCAATGTACCTTGTGAACCAAGTGCAAGAGAGATCCAGAATTGCACTTAAGGGAACAACGAGGATACTAAAATACTCAAGGCTATGGATGGATGGGATGGATGTGGGTATTGGAAATTTTCTGATGCCAAAAACGATTCTTTTAATCAATCCTTTTATTTGATTTTGTTGAAAACAAAATCTTCCACTGCTGGTATTAATAATGAAAGAATCAATATTTGTTGATTTTAAAACTACCAGTAAATGTAAAATCCATAGATAAGCCTCCCTGCACACACACAAGTGTATGTGTTTTTTTTACGTTTGAAAGCATATATGCACATTTAACGTGTTTTTACAGCAATCGGGGAAAATATAGCAACTTTAGAGTATAACATTAATATTTAGAGATTTATAAAGAAACCAGAATCGGTAATTGTACCGGAATCGGAAAAAAATATTGGAATCGTCCCATCACTAATAGATATACACAAAAAAAGGAAACATATCAACAATGCAAAAGTACCGGTGCATATAGATTTAATTATCAATGCAGTAAGGAAGATACTGCAAGATTCTGGGCTTGACGTTTACTCCTGATCTAAAATAGAACACGTACATCAAATCTGTTGCCAAGGTCGCTGGAAAAATGGTCGGATCCTTCTATCAATCCAGTAGATATCTCACTCCTGATGCAATTCTCTATCTATATAAAAGCCAGGTACGGCCAACGATGGAGTACTGTTGCCACATCTGGGCAGGAGCTGCTAGAAAGGACTTATCCTGCCTTGATAGAATTCAAAATAGACTTTATAGCCTCGTAGGGGATGCCCTTTTCTCCTCTCTACAATCTCTTTCTCATAAAAGGGACGTTGCGAGCCTGTCTCTGTTTTATCGTTATTTTCATGGCAAGTGCTCGGCTGAGCTCCCATCTATGGTCCCCTCCTCGTCAAACTTTCATGAGAAACACTCATCTAGCTGAAACCACTATCAATAATTTCTCCCACTATTTATCTGTGCCTAAACCTAAACGTAGATTCCATGACGCACAAAGTAGGTCTGTGTGAAATTTAAAAAAAAAAAAAATCGTCCCAACCGTTTCGGAGTCCATATAGAACTCTTTCTCTCTCACACACACACAAACATGCACACATACCAACAAAGTACTTTTTATACATAAGTAGAGAAAAAGATTAGAAGGATGAGTAAAGTTAATTCCACAAACAACAGTTCTGAATTCTTTATGTTCCCTTATGAAGATTATACCGTAAGGTAAAATACCAGGTTGAGAAACTGGCGTGGTCTATCCTTCTCTCGAGGGTAGATAGGACTCTAAAGCTGTGGTAGGCAACCCATCTAGTGATGACGTCACGCTAAAAAATACCCTTGATAACCCTGGCAAAGTATCAAGTATCCAGCTACTGACAAGACTTTAATTGCACTACAAAACTCGTGTAGGGAGTTCAATCTCGGCTGCGGCCACGCTGGATCGATGGACGAAGATTAAAATCAAAATATGATGCTAAACCTTATGCATTCATTCTTTTCCGCAAACTGTTATCCTCATCTTCATAGTGGTGGTTTCACCCTGTTTTCGGCCAACTTATTTTCTGGCCTTTTTCTAAACCTCATGTCTAGAATCCTTATTTTAATTTCATCAAATCCATTATTTTGATTCTAGAAAACGGCTAAAATTTAAGGCTTAAGGGGTCTTAAGTAGGACTCGAAATTCAGTGAATCTTACTCCATTAATGTCGGATGATTACGGATTAACTTGAATTAAAATGTGGAATATTTTAAACTTTGAAATCAGTGGTTTTGTTAATATCCTGCCCCCTGAAATAAGCCAAAGAAACTGAAATAAAAAAATCCTTAAAAAAAATAAAAAAAATAAATAAACCAACAACAACAAAATAAGCCTCCTGAAATTTGTGGAATATTTAAAAATTAATGTTTAATACCTATTATTATTTTTATTTATTTATTTTGTTTTTTTCAAAGGAGTCACTACTTACCAAGGCCCAGATACCACTAGAGGATAAGGGTTAATAAGTGTACAGTGGTCAATGGGACAGTGACGTAGTAATTGTTAGTAGTGGAAATTTGGTAAATTGGATTACTTAAGGGGAACGGCTCATCAAGAATTTGTTTACGTTGGACTTGAAGACGACCATATTATAGTCCGCCGGCAAGCAGGCAAATGGAAGAGAGTTCCACAGCTGTGCAGTTATAAGAAAAAAAGCTTTGTTTATGGAATCTACGTTTAGGTTTTCAGTAGCTGCTGAAACGATGTAGTTGCTATGGAAACCAGTCATAAAAAAGTCGCTTACCTCCTTATATTTTTTTTAATGATTTTGAACACCAGTAAATTCTTTTTTTTTTACTGAACGAAAATTGAAATTTTTTTTTTTTTTCACAATATAGCAATATAGCTGAGAAGGTGACCTTTAAACTGTTAATAGTTGTTTGAAATTTGGTTAAAAAATGAGTGAGCGGTGAAGCTTTAAAGCAGTTCTAACTGAATATATGGTTAAGTGGCAGCTTTAGTCAAACATGGTAGTGTTTGAATGGTATATATATTCTTGAATGAAGAGGTGATCTAAATTGAATATGTATGATTTGATTGGAATTCATTATTGAGATGAGTTTTATTTATTGATTTTATTTATTGATTTTATTTATTGATTTTATTTATTGATTTTATTTATTGATTTTATTTATTGATTTTATTTATAGCAGACTATTATCCTCATCTTTCTTATATGTTGCTTCACAACGTTTCGCCCAACTAGACCTCTGGCCTTCGTCAGGTGGTAACCACGACGGGATAGAAACTCTGAATCTCCTAACTGTATACTTTGGATTTATTTATTTATTCATTGAATCTGATGTAGTTGCTATGGAAACCAGTCATAAAAAAGTCGCTTACCTTATTATATTTTTTTAATGATTTTGAACACCAGTAAATTCTTTTTTTTTTTACTGAACGAAAATTGAATTTTTTTTTTTTCACAATATAGCAATATAGCTGAGAAGGTGACCTTTAAACTGTTAATAGTTGTTTGAAATTTGGTTAAAACAATTCTCACCTTGAACCGTAGAGATTCAAAAGTGCATAGAGACGTTGAATCTCTACGATTCCAGGTGAGAATTGGCTGAAGATAGCGGTTTCAATCCTACCCAAAGCCGACCAGAGGCTTACTTGGCCAAAAACATGGTAAAACGACAACTATGGAAGGCAGTAATTGCTGAGAATGCAGTTAGGAAATTCGGAGTTCCTATCTTGTCGCGGTTACCACCTGACAAAGGCCAGAGGAATAGTTGACTGAAACGTCGTGAAACAACAACTAAGAAAGATGACAATAATAGTCCGCAATAAATGAATTAATATCGAATTGAAGTTCATTTTTTTTTTTTTTTTTTTTAAGTGTTGTCTTTGCTGGATAAAAAAAAAAACAAAACAAAAGATCTTAATCATATTATTCATTTTGTTACAAAAAAAAAAAAAAAAAAAAAAAAAAAAAAAGAAGGATGAGATTATGATTAATAAGATTTGCAGAATTATTGACAGGTCAATAGGTTACAGGTCAAACAGGGGTCAAATAGTCTACATTGATACTGTTTTCTTTCTTTTATATTCTTACACCTGCCTTGTCGAATCAATCAAAAAACGTCAAGATTTCCAAATTGAGCTTCCCCATTTGAACTTTCTGCATTTTTGATTCTTTGGACTACTATTCTCATTGTGAGTGTTATTTTCCACAACGTTTCGGTCGATGTAATCTCCAACCTTCGTCAGGTGTCCACAAGGACCTATGGCGTAGTGGATAAAAGTACTTGGTGAAATGGAGTTGTAAAATTACACTCTTCTAGAGGTCGAAGTTTTAATCACCAGTGTGGGGCAACACTTAAAAATACAACTGCGAATTATTTAAGGCTTCTACCCAATCATGGTTGATGGAACGAGAACATGCTACCCCTTTGGATTAAATAAAGAGTTCCATTCGAAATTCTGTGCAGATTCCTCCGAATATGGCAAAGATTCACCCCGGAACACGGCAGAAAGATTCACCCCGGAACACGGCAGAAAGATTCACCCCGGAACACGGCAGAAAGATTCACCCCGGAACACGGCAGAAAGATTCACCCCGGAACACGGCAGAAAGAGTCACCCCGGAACACGGCAGAAAGATTCACCCCGGAACACGGCAGAAAGATTCACCCCGGAACACGGCAGAAAGATTCACCCCGGAACACGGCAGAAAGATTCACCCCGGAACACGGCAGAAAGATTCACCCCGGAACACGGCAGAAAGATTCACCCCGGAACACGGCAGAAAGATTCACCCCGGACACGACAGAAAGAGTCACCCCGGACACGACAGAAAGAGTCACCCCGGACACGACAAAGAGTCACCCCGGACACGACAAAGATTCTTGAGTTCAATAAGATACACTTGAAGAAGGTCGATGGTTACATCGATCAAAACGTTGTAATAATTAAACTCAAGAGGCGAACAGTAGTCTGAAGAATCTAAATACGTAAAATTACCAATTCGGAGAAAAAATAAGCCTAACGCAGATTGAAGCGTTCAATTGTCACATGGGAATGACCGGATTTCTAAGATAAACTATTTTTCTCTAACTATTAACACTGTTGCCAAAGTTGTGGAAATTTCGAAAAATGGATGAGAGTTTGGGGTTTTGATTATTGATGTAAACCAGTTGAGGTAGCAAGTTCAGTTCACATAGGCAGACCAATGAGAAACATGGAAGGAAATAACAAAATTATGAGAAGGAAGGACAAATAAAAACCTGGTCAAAAATAGAGTCAATTTTTTCAAAACCGTTCAACAGATGCCAGCAAGTAAAATGGCTGTTGCACCAAATAAGATGATGAAACCAAATAATGGATTATATACACTTATAATCTATATATTAATACGATAGCGTGGGTGTTATTTTCTGTGTCACGTTTACATCCGGGTCGTTTAATTGTTATGTACTCCCATTTCTTATCATAAATAATTTTAACAAGAATTCTTAGTAAGTTTTGGTTTCGATTACAGCTGATGGCACGTAAGTCATCTATTTTTTTAAAATAATTTTATCTAGAATTCTTCATAAGTTTTAGTTTCAGTTATGGCTGAAGGAACTGAAGTTATAATTTTTTTTTTTTTTTTTTTCATAAGTTTTTATTTCTGTTTCGATTCAAGCTAATGCACCCAAGTTATATGGATATATTTCTTTTTTTTTTTTTTTTTTTTGAAATCGCAACTTTATAATATATAAAAATGAATAGAACATTACCTCTATAATCATATATACGAAATCTGCAAGAATTAAAATCTATTTAAGCATACTTTACGACCAAGCTTTGCTGGGCGTTCGTGCTAGCTTTGATAAATACTTGTGCAGTTTTAACAAAAAAGCTACAATAATATCACAGCGTCTCCATTTATACTGAACATCTACAGAATGCCAACATCAATATATTACATATGAATCAGTCCCCTGTGGAATTTCCACAGGTCCCGCTAGTTTTAAAATGAATCTGTCGTCACTTGCCAGTGTCTAATAAGTACAGATCACAACATGTCCCATGACTGTTCGTTGTAACCGAGCCTAAACTTAGAATGCTACTGTATATAAACTTCCGGCACTTCTACACTATCAGAACAAAATTTCGGAAATCGTAAAACTGAATTTCACATGAAAACAATAGTATCTACGCATTCCTCGTATTTTTAAGATGATTATATCCAAAAATTACGAAAATCGATAAGGTAGAAAATTATTTATTAAAGAAAATAGAATTTGATGAAAACGATCATATTTGCTTATGTAAGACACGGCAGAGTTCAAAGGGGAGGTAATTTTCAGTTTCGATTTATTTTATAAAAACAATTTTTTTTTTTTACCTGCTAACGCGATTAAAGTTTTTTTTTTTGTTGTTTTTTTTTTAATAATTCAGTAATATTCAAGTAATTTCGACTGCATGATTTGGAAGTTACCATTGTAATTTATTAGCATTGACAAAAAAAAAATTAGTAGAAACCATTGTTTTTTTATGGTATAGCTGGAAATGTCTTCTCAATTATTAAATCATTTCTCTCTGATAGGTTCATAAGAGTATTAGTTGATGGGCAAAAATCAGAAGCTCACAGTATTAATGCTGGAGTCCCTCAGGGGGTCCATCCTGGGCCCAACTCTTTTCCTGGTCTACATTAATGATCTTCCAACTCACATCCTTACATCATTCATAGACATTTATGCTGATGACACTACCATCTATGGTAGCACATCTAAGACTGTAAATGACCAAGTTCTCTCCAATTCTCTCTCCTATGATCTTGAGCATGTGGTATAATGGGAAAATGAGTGGCTGGTTACTTTTAATGTATCTAAAACCAAGCTTCTATCTTTACATAATCAACGTTCTGATCCCCATCTGGCATCAATTAAAATGAATGCCCCTCGTCTTGTCATGTTTTGACAAGCTTCTGGGTCTGACCTTTACTCCTGATCTTAAATGGAACACGTACATCAAATCTGTTTCCAAGGACGCTGGAAAAATGGTGGGATCCTTCTATTGATCAGTAGATATCTCACTGCTGATGCAATTCTCTATCTATATAAGAGCTAGGTACGTACAAGAATGGAGTACTGTTGCCACATCTGGGCAGGAGCTGCTAGAAAGGACTTGGCCTGCCTTGATAGAGTCCAAAATAGACTTTGTAGCCTCGTAGGAATGTCCTTTTCTCTTCCCTGCAACCTCTATCTCACAGAAGAGATGTTGCAAGTTTGTCTCTGCTTTATCGTTATTTTCATGGCAAGCACTCGACTGAGCTTCAATCTATTGTCCCCCCCCTTGCCAAACTTTCACAAGAAACACTCGTCTAGCTGAAAACACTATCAATAATTCCCCCACTTTTTATCTGTGCCTAAACCTAAACGTAGATTCCATGAACAAAGTTTTTTTCTTAGAACTGCTCGCCTGTGGAATTGTCTTCCATTTTCCTGCTTTCCAGCTGACTACAATATGGTTGTTTTCAAGTCCAACGTAAACAAGTTCTTGATGAGCCGTTCCACTTAAGTTAACAAATTTACTGAATTTCCATTACTAACGATTACTATATTGTCCAATTGTCTACTGTACACTCTTAACCCTTATCCTCGAGTGGTCTCTGGCCTTGATAAGTGGTTATGCCTATGTAAAAAAAAAAAAAGAAAAAAATCTGAAAACTCCATTTATCGACTACAAAGTTTTTGTTCTGATAGTGTAGGAGCGTCAAACTTCCTGTTTCTTGGTCACTCTAAGAGCATCTTTATTAAACGTTAAGCTTCATTAATGTTAAAATTTTCCTTAATTTCGCGCCGATGAATGGTGGTCCTGTGGTATCTTCATTGTTGATAGAGCCAAATGTGGCTTCATTGCAGGGTTCGAATCCTTCAACCAGCATTGTCATCTTCTGCACTGATGATTACGTAAGCATGAAATACTAATGTCTGTAGGTATATAAAATTATTTATAATTTATAATTATTGTTGTCCCTTTATAAAACAAAAAATTTTTTTAAATTGAGCACTATCAAAGAGTGTGATCATAATTTCTTATAACTTGATTACTCTTGTATTAGATGTTAAGCTTCATTAATGTTAAAATTTTCCTTAATTTTGTTGCAGGTTCAAATCCTTCGGCCAGCGTTATCTCTTGCACCGATGATCGCGTAAGTATGAAACACTAATGTCTAGATATATAAAAATGATTAATTATATCTTTTATTTTATAAAAGGAATTTTGTGTGCGCGCGTGCGCGATAAGGTAGAAAATTATTTTTTTGAAGAAAACGATCGTATTTGCTTATGTGCATCACAGTCGACTTCAAAAGGGAGGTAATTTTCAGTTTCGATTTATTTTATAAAAACAAGATGGCCGCAATTTTTTCACCTGCAAACATGGACTTTAAAACAGCTGGGCTGATTAAATTTTTTTTTTTTTTTTTTTTTAGTTTCACACAAATGTACTTTATGTGCCTGGGGGTGTTCTTAGAAAGGTCTCGTATTGAAATATCTCTGATAAGTATCGAAAATCGCTAATCAATGAAAATCACATTAAAGAAGGAAGAGTCTAATTTTAATCAAAGTTAACACTTTTATATAGCCTAACATCATAAATGAATTTGAGAAGCTTTATCACCACACAAGCAGAAGGGTCCTGGACATAAAATCAACAGTATTTTTTGATAAGATGGGGGTGCGTTCAAAATGAATGTTTCTGTTTTGAGCACAATTAAACTATGATTATTGACTTTTACATTTAAAGCCTTAATGCAAGCCATTATATAAAAATAAAAGTACATAAAATCAACAGCAAGTTCTCTAAAGTGCAGTGTAGACTACAATGACTTGTGGACTAAGTAACTGCGGGGACGCATGTAAAGTATTCTTCTGGTGCACTGCAGTGGATTCCTGACTAGAGCAGGCAATCGATTGAGTTTATTGATTTTGATGACAATAAACGTATTGAAAGTCTAGACCAATTGTTAATCCTTATTCAATCCGGGGCAACGTCGGGTCTCCCTGCTAGCACACACACAGAGTTTCATGAATTAATTTTCATACTTTTTTTTTTTTTTTTTTTAATTCAATTTTCACCCCAAACAAGGCACAGTGTCACTTTGAAGCAGGGGGCTACTATTAGGGAATTAATTAGCGACGTCATTATGAAGGGAGAAGAGTAGAAAGATGTTTGTTAACATTACACTTGAACTTCTGCATATCATTGCAGTTGGGAAATCAGAATCCCGGAAGGGAGTTCCAAAGACCCGCAGTTCTGGGGAAGAAACTATTGGAGTAAAAGGCTTTCTTGCACCTAGGGATCTCCACTGTAAAGGGATGAGACTTAGTAGCTTGTCGGGTTTGTCGGGGGTAGTTACGTCGGGGAGGTACAAGTGTTTGCAGTTCGTCAGAGCATTCACCATTAAAGTATTTGTAGAACAGGCAGAGGGATGCAACATCTCGTCGATGGGACAGAGGTACTGAAATGTTCACTTATTCCAGTCTGTAGTGGAATGGGGGTGGGAAATGGATGGTCACATTCAATGCTGCCAAGAGTAAACTTGTTTCCTTCAATAATTACAAGAAACCTTCTCAACCATCCAATAGCTGTGGCTAATGATACATTACCTGAAAGAACTTCTTTCAAACTCCTCGGCTTAATGTTCACAGGGAACACGAGTTGGAACAGATACAATGAGAGGAAGGTGAGCTCTCTCTACCATGCTAGAAAGTTACTTACGCTTGAAGATCCCCCGTATCTCTACAAGGCCACCATTCGCCCATGTATTGAGTATTGTTGTCACATTTGGGCTGCTGCATCCGCTACTAGTCTCTTACTCCTAGACAAGGTTCAAAATAGAGTCGCCAATCTGATAGGCCCTGAACTGTAATATAGACTTCAGCCTCTGTCCCATCGACGAAATGTTGCATCCCTCTGCCTTTACAAGTATTTTAATGGTGTATGCTCCGACAAACTATAAGCTCTTGTACCTCCTTGACGTAAATACCCCCCCCCGATAAACCCGACAAGCAGCAAAATCCCACCCCTACACAGTAGAGATCCCCAGATGCCAGAAAACCTACTCTAATAGTTTCTTCCCTAGAACTGCTAGACTTTGGAACTCCCTTCCAGGTTCCTGTTTCCCCAACTGTAGTGACATGCAGAAGTTTAAATGTAATGTGATCAGACATCTTGCTGCTCAATATCCTACATAGTATCCCTGCAACGTATGGCCTCGATAACAGCCCCTACATCAAAGTGGCACTGTGCCTTGTTTGGGGTGAAAATTGAATAAAAAATTTTAAAAAAATAAATACTAATAAATAAATAAATAATAAATAAATAAAAAAAATAAATAATAAATAAATAAATAATAAATAAATAAATAATAAATAAATAATAAATAAATAAATAAATAAATAAATAAATAAATAAATGATAAAAAATAATAAATAAATAATAAATAAATAAATAATAAATAAATAAATAAATAATAAATAAATAAAAAAAATAATAAAAATAGATAAATAAATAATAAATAAATAAATAATAGATAATTAAATAATAAATAAATAATTAAATAAATAAATAAATAAATGAATAATAAATAAATAAATAATAAATAAATAAATAATAAATAAATAAATAATAAATAAATAAATAATAAATAAATAAATAATAAATAAATAATAAATAAATAAATAATAAATAAATTAAAAAAATAAATAAATAAATAAATAAATAAAAAATAAAAAAATAAATAAATATACTTTTTATTCAAAAGAAAATCTACATTCAACGCGTAACCTCATTTGCATGTAATCTATTTGAAAAATTAACTCGATGTTATTGATTGTTTGTTGTAATCGTTTGAGTTTTTCTATTAAGAACCATTATTTAAAGTTGATTTATTTTATTTTTTAATTTATTTTGAATTATTAATAGTAGACACACAAAGCACCTTTTATTTATAAGTAGAGATTGGTTTATTTGTTGTTGTATTTTGTGAATTATTTCTAAAAAAAAAAAATAAATAAAAAAAATAAAAATAAAAATAAAAAAAACTCTCGGGTCCATACTCACTGGAGACATGAAAACTTGCTCGTAGGATATAGAGAGAGAGGGATTAAAAAATTACGGATAAAGAAAATTCCAGTCTTCGAGCAGACTTGTCTTAAGAACTTTCTGCCTATATAGGAATATATACGTTGGGGATGCAACCCTATTGCTAGGAATAATGACGTCACTTCCGGGTAACGAGACGCAGTTCACGAGAGAGTCGTGCCTACCGTGGTTGTGACGTCACGGGCAGTCGAAATAACGTGAGGGTTGAATGACTTGCAAAAAATGTGAGCGAATAAAACGATCCTCCCTGTACAAAAGTGCCCAGTTTAGAGCGAAGGAATTAATGTTTTGGGCTAATTTGTCGATATTTGTCGCCCGAAGGGACGACCTTTAAAATAATACCGCTCTCGTGAAAATCGGTCAGCTCTGTCAAAAGTTTTCGCGAGATATACAAGCATACATACATGTAAACAGACAGGCAAGATTTATTATATTATAGATGGAGGTGTTCTTATACTTCCCTAAATCCCACATGTGGTCACTTTTCGGAACAAGATATTCGGTGCATCTTAAGTAGTGTAGGGGACTAGGATATATAAATCCTAATCCCGTTACAAAAGAATAATGAAACGAATGGAATTGAAGGATACAAAAACTCAATTGATGGATAAGATAAACGTGTCGTTTATTTACTGTTGAAAGAATGAATGTCTTAGATATAACACGTGTTCATGTCCGCGCGGGTGTAACCATCGTTTGTTGCGGGACTGGTGTTGTAGAAAGAAAAGGGAATGTGTGTTCATCTCAAGTTCGGGTCACTATCGTTTGTTCGCGCGTGGGAAGAGAAGTGAGTAATGTAATAGAACGAGAAATGGCAGTCCATCGTGTAGACAAAGAAAAGGATAGAGGGTTGACGTCAGTTAGCAGTCAGCTACGCGAAGGTGTTCTCAGGGACCAGTAGTAGATAGAGAGAGAAAGAGTGAGAATGTGTACGTACGGTCTGTTAGCTTTTTGTCCCACATAGTAGTACATGGCGTGAGGTACGCGCGGTCGGTCCGTAGACCGACCAGCTCGAAAGCTGGTCCTAAAAGGAAGAAGCCGCTTGTTGCTCTTTGTTTTATAGGTGTTTCCACTGGTCTTTTGCGCATGTGTGGATTTCCTTTGAAAGCGGAAGTGACGCCGTCCTTGTGTGCACGTGTGTGAATACATGTGTACGTTAGCGTGTGTGTATATACACGTGAATGTGAGTATGTACGCGAACGTGAATATATGTACGTGTGTGGACGTGGGCGCGTATGTTTGTGTGCGCGTATGTATGCGACAAGTAATATAGCTTGAAATGTGAACGTGTTTTTGTGTGAGACTAGGAAAGACTCGCCCAATAATACGTGACTAATCCCCACCCCCACCCGATAATATGTTTCGACAGTGTTACGAATATCTCTCTAAACAATCTTTAACAGTTTACGAACTGTGTTAAAATAATAACGCTATTATTTAGAAAGCCTTTCTTAACATTGTAAAGGAAGGAGGCTTTGTTAACTATTATGTATTTTCACCTAACAATTTAATGAATAAATAAATTTGGGAAACTGAAAATCTTGCCAGAAGTTATGTTCTTTTTTTCTTTTTTTATGGAAATCGCTCCAGACAAGGCATGAATCCACTTCATGTAAGGAGGTAAAAAAGAAAAAAAAATTAATTACTATGGTACTCATGTAGAGTGCGATCCGTGCTGAAATAACATTATTTAAAAAGCCATTCTTAACATGGGGAGGAGAGGTACCTATTCTGTACTTTAACCTTACAATTGAATAATAAAATTTTAATTAAACGTGGAAATACGATTAAAAAAATATCACTCTCGGCATTAGTACCATTACTAGTTCAAGATAAAGATAAAGATAAAAAAAAAAAAAAAAAAACTTGCCAACAGTAAGTGTTAACAGATTCTGACATAGAAAGCAGCAATTCTTCCCTCTTTGTCAGAAACGTCGCTCCTGGAATGTGAGGACCGAGGGACAAATTAAGGGAAGCGAAAGTTACACAGCTACCGAAAGCAAACCAGTTTCTACTCCTTAAAAACAACAAGGTCTTTAAGTAAAAATAACCCCGTAGTTAATCTATCAAAAAAAAATATCTACGTACTTAAACGGAAATTTTTGTCTTATCTTCGTCGGCCTCCGTGTTTATAACAGCGCGTTTGTCTATTATTCCGACTGAACTGATTACTTGGCATACTCTTATCTCGAGAAGGTCCATGAAAGACATCTCTCAGAAGTTTATAATGATACTAGCTATCCCTACCTGGCGTTGCCCGGAATTATTTTTTTGTTACTTAATAATTAAAAATTTTCTTTTCAAATCAAATATTTTCGGGTTTTCTTTTAACGCCTAAATTTATAAATCCCTCGTTCCTGTACTGATATCTCTATATATAAAGTCAGGTATGTGTATATAATTATTGAGAGAGATAACCTCCAACCTTCTTCCGGTGTAGCTTATTGAACTCTAAAATCTTCATGTCGGACTTTGGAATCTTCCACACAGACTCGGGAATCTTTGGTTTATATATCCCCCATATTCCATTATAAAACGTCTCAGGAAACAATATAAGATTAAACCCAGAACTCCAACTTCCAACATAGATCCGCACTAACATGCCTCCTTCCCCAACATCAGGGGTTTACGTTCTAACCTTCCAAAAGTTGAAATCCAACTACAGGAGACCAAACACAAGGCTTCTTTCCTAGAACTGTCCGCCTGTGGAACTGTTTCGCTGGTCTGCTTTCCAGCTGACTACAATATTGCTGTCCAACGTAAAAAAGTTTTTGTTAAACCGTCAAGTCTAATTATACCAAATTTCCACCACAAACGATTACTATGCCACTCTCCCAATGACTACCGTACACATATCAACCTTTAGCCTCGAGTGGCCTCCGGGCGTTGATATGTGGTGACCCTTTTGTAACATATAAGCCATTGCTACAAAGCTAGTAGCTACTGTTTTTTTTTTGTTTTGTTTTGTTTTTTTAATGTTTTCATGCTCACTTGAACCAACTGAAAAATCACTTCAGCTTGTTTTTTAAATAACTAGCGTGGGGGTGGAGGGTGGGGTAATATACGCTTAAATACATTTTAATTTGTTCAGATTTCGTATATATAATTATGGTCGTGATTTCAAAGGTAATAATATATATATATATATATATATATATATATATATATATATATGGGTGCCATCAGCTAGAATTGAAACCGAAAGCAAAACTCTGGCATTCAGAGCTGGTGACGTTACCACTGTACCGCCGTGACACGCATACGAACTGATTAAAAATTAAAAATAAACTAGGAGCCTCAGATGATTGGATTTTTTATGGACCGTTTTTTATGGGTCTTTAGCCAGTTAAAATAGTTTTTAAGGGGTAAAAAACGGGGTCGAAATTGAAACAAATCGTTACCGTACTTTGGGGTAATTGCGCCAAGTCCGGGGTAATTGCACCAACTAGATAAAAGTGCTCTTTTGGCAACCACGCATATAAAGAGCACTTTTTTTTTTTTTTGAGTTGCCGCAATTACCTCAAAGTATGGTATACATTTTGTACATTCATGTTAGTTTATTTTTAATCAGTTCATATGCGTGTAACGTTGGTACAGTGGTAACGTCACTAGCTTTGAATGCTACAGTGATGCTTCCGGTTTCGATTCTAGTTAATGTCACCCAAATTTTTTTTTTTTTTTTTTTTTTTTTTTTTAATTATTTTATTATTTATTAAATCACGACTCTATAATAATATATACGAAATCTGGAAAAATTAAAATATCACATTTGAGCATATTTTACGACCGGTTAAAGCTGGACGCCCTCCCGCTAGTCAAAGATAAATGATTTCAGTAAGGCTGTAATAATGGGTCTTGTGAGTGTGCAGTCGCGGGGGGGGGAATAATGATTTCATTTTGTCAGAAATTGAAGTTAATATGAAACACTTCGAACATGTTTTAGAAAATGTATCTTTAAAAAAAAAAAAAAAAAAAAAAGTATTGTGAGTGACGGATTCGCTTAGAGGTGCATAAAATGCCACTGTAAAAATGCAAATGCCGAGTTGTGTGCGAAGTAACGTCACGGTAGGGACGCAGAAAGACTAAAAGAAAGAACGTATGCGCAGACAGACGTATAGAATCACCTTCGCGAGGACAGAGGCCAGAGAGTAAGAGCACGATCACGTTTTATTTGGGAAAGAACCCGGAAATAAATGCCATTGTTACAACGGGAAAGAGTGAGTTGGGTTATTACTTGCACTATGTTCCTTGCGACATATTCTGCTACAACGTGTTGGGTCCCGAGTGTCTGCGTGTTAACGTGTACTACATTACACGGGTTGTTAACAGTATACTTACCATCAAAAATATTTTTGAAAAAAAGACATGTTTTAAAGAAAAACAAATTGCAAATAAAACCACAACCGGACAACACCGGGTATGTATAGTTGATAATTATTAAGTATTGATGTTTTGTTTTAAATTGACTTAAAGCCGAGAGAAATAATCCTGTTTAGGCTTAAAGAAGCAGCTGTTTAAAAGCCGCCAGCTTGGTTTACAATAGGGTCAGACTTCAAAGTGAGAGTTAATAGGCTTTTAATAGGCCGCACTCTAGTTTAGATTTGAGCCCTGATGTTTTCAAACCGTTGTATCATCGAATGGAAAACAATACACGGATATAAAATATAGAACAGATTTGTTCCGTTAGGTACAATAATAGAAGTCCATGTCGGGTAGCAACAACTGGTAAATGGACTGACAAAATCCACCTGTAATGATCTTGTCCTTGTTGATTGCGATATAATGCTGTTCCTGTTCAGTTCTAGGCGGTCCACCCTCCCAGGCTTTGCCTTCTATATTTGAGAAGGGGTTAGTTCATAGCTAATCGCCTGAGGCGCCCTTATCGGAGAAGGCCGACGGGGTTACCTCCCCCCTATCCAGACACTTTTTGCAAGTCAGAGTGCCACTCCTTGGGGGCGCTAACTTCTCAATCCCACTTTCCTACCCCTGGTGTCAGAGTTCTTGCAGTGGGAGGAAACTAAATACCCCAACTTACAGCTTTAATCGACTCCAACCAGTCCTCCTTAAATACAGGGTGGGTCAAAAGTAGGTTTGTTGTTGTTGTGCAGGCACTTTTGAAGTTGAAGAATACTAGTCATATCTTAGAAATTGTTTAATCTCTTTAGTGTTCAAAATGTTCTCCACAAACATTGCAAGAATCTTCACACTTGTCCAAAACACAGACACACATTGCGGTGCAAATTTCGATTTTTATCAATTTCTTTGAACGCGTCAAGAATGTTATCTTTTAATTCATCTACTGCTTTGGGGTCGAAATCTGGCCCGTCACACCAATCTCCCACTTTTTTTTTTTTTTTAAAGAAAAAAAGCTGATTTCTTCTAAATCGTATTCTTACGACATATAGCTGTTGATTCTTTAGTGTCTTCTTCCTCCTCAGCATGTCTTTCTCTTAATTTTGATTTTCTTGAAACTGATTGGAGTTGTTTTGGGGAAAAGTTGTTTTATATATATATATATATATATATATATATATATATATATATATATATATATATATATATATATAGTAGAAATGGTAACTAATAAAAACTGAAGGAAGTACTCAATACTGTTGTAGAGCAAATATGCGTTTTATTTTTTATTACCGTATCTTTCTGTTAAATTACATTATTGTTTCAGCTACCCGGCCGTTTTTTTTGTTTTTGTTTTTTGCCGTCTGTAGCTTCC
>NC_136512.1:18943980-19038980 GCF_053919585.1 Euprymna scolopes
TCATTTTCTTTTGCCATTTAGCACTCGTTCAGTTGAATTTTTTTTTTTTTTTCATTTTTGGACCCAAACCATACTTTTAATAAATAAATGCATAAATAAAACAAAATCACTCATCTCAAAAAGAATTCCAGTTAATTAAATAATACCCCCACCCCACCCCAATGTTATATAGAACTCTACTATATGACAACCATTAACCTCTTCCGTTTCAATCACGCCAGTTTCAGCTGGGTCTATTTCTGTTTACCTTCAGGTTATCCTGACATGTACTCTATGTAACCCTTGCCAAAATTAATACTAGTTAACATAATCTTTACTTGCTGGCGTAGGGCTTCAACATATAACAATAATCCATTCACTGATTTATCAAAATATCGAGTTTGTTGTTGTTTTTTAATTTCTTTTTTTTCTTTTTTTTTTTTTTTTTCTTAATACCATATAATAGGTATGTATGTAGATATTGGCAACGGTATTAATATGAAGATGATCCGTCTAAATATAATCCTTCTCGTCATATAATGCCGGGTAAATAACTCCGACTTTTGTTATTTATATATTTTCGCTTATCCAAAAACGAGGGAGTCAAAAAGGTATTATTCTCAACTTTTACTGTTGAAGGTTGCTATATAGGTCGATCAGTACATGTCGATTTACGGTTGCACAGAACATGGGTTATGGGTCACCAGTGTAGATCGCCCTCACCCAAAGAGTGCATCGAAATAAAAAAAAAATAAAAAAAATAAATAAAAATGACACGTCGGGAATTGTGCAGTAAAGCCAACAGCCTCTTCACCAAAAAGGAGGGGATCAAATATACAAAAAGGCGAACCTGAACGAGAATCACCCCCCCCCCATACTGTTCAATAGTTAATCCATTGAAAAAAAATTCAAAAAAGAAAAAAAAAGCCGTTCTTAGCATGGGGAGGTTGGGGGTGTTTATTCCAAACGTCGTTCTTAACATGGGGAGATTGAGAGTTCTTATTCCAAAAGCCGTTCTTAACATAGGTAGGTTGAGGGTAAGTATCCCAAAAGCCATTCTTAATATGGGAAGGTTAGGGGTGTTTATTCCGAAAGCCGTTCTTAGAGGGCAGGGATTCTCGTTCAGGTCTGCTTAAATAAATGATACCATAGCAAATAAAAGTTACTTTTATATCTACTTAGCTAATTTTTTTTTTGTGTGCGTGTGTGTGTGCGTGCGTGTGTGTGTTTTTAATTTCATTTCAAATATGCTCATGTTAACATTTATGTATTTTTTTTTTTTTTTTTTACTATTTTTATTCGCTTGTTGGCTTAACTGCATAATCCATGACAAGTCTATTTATACAAAAATTAATTTTATTCCAAAACTTGTAAAGACACTGAAAGATAAGATTTGTGGAGAATGAGTCTGCAAGGGATGTTTTAGGTTTGGTTGAGATGAAAATTTCAAAAGGACTGTATAACTAGTTACGGTCAATAGTAGTCCTCGTCAGCGAAAGTCTTTGTTATTGTTATTCTATTATTATTATTTAAAACATTTTGTGTCCTGCTCTTTCGCGCGAGGACTAATTCAAATGTTTAATATATATATATATATATATATATATATATGTGTGTGTGTGTGTGTGTGTGTGTGTGTGTGTGTGTTGGGGCGATTAATCGGAAAAATCAGAACTTTTTGGGGTATCGGAAAAATTTGAACCTATTTTCCGATGCCAAAATCGGTTCCATTAATTTTATTTAAGAAATATCTCCTGCTGCTTGTAGTAATTATGAAATATTTATTGATTTAAACTTCCAGTAATACTAAAATACATCATACCCTCACAAGTGTTTTTACGTTTGAGAAAATATATGCACATTTAGGATGTGTTTTTACTGTAATTGGGACAAAATAATAATTTTATAGTTAAATATTTAGAGATTTTTAAAGAATCGGAACCGGAATCGGTAATTGTATCAGAATCGGGAAAAATATTGGAATCGTCCCATTACTAATATATATATATATATATAGTAACATTTGAATAATACTGGACGCAATGCCATTATTATTAATTGTTCAGGTATTTAAAAAAAAATAGTTATATATATATGATATTAAAAAGATTTTTAAAAATCCGATGATATGAATTTTCAATGTAAAGGAAGAAACAAAACGCTAGGCGATTCGTCTGTTCCGTGAGTTTTATTCAAATTCATATTAGGTTTTAATATTATTATTCTTTTACAGCTGTTTTCAAATGTTAAGTGTTTCCCTTCAGTTTCCAGTTAGTGTCAACCAGGATAGAAGCATAATACCCCACAATTAAAAACCGACTACAAACTCATGAATTGAATTACTACAAAAAGGTTACAAAACGATCCGTATTTCTATTCGGAGATATATATATATATATATATATATATATATATATATATATATATATATTAAATCCCCCGAAACAGTGTTTCATGGTAAACAACTGATGATCCCTTGTAAAATAAATTATTGGTATTACAGTAAATTCGAGAGCGAGTTGATGCAGTGATTGCAAGTGATTAAATGATTTACTGACTAGATGGTTTTCTAACGAATGATAAAAAATATTTTTTTGTATAGTTTTAAAGGTTAAAAACTTCCAAGACTAATATATATATATATATATATATATATATATATATGTGTGTGTGTGTGTGGCCTTCTCACTTCCGCATCCAGTTCATTAGCCTTTTTCATTCCACGCAGCAATATACAAATCAACACTCGCTCTGTCAATGAAAGTTGGATTTATTTTATTTTTTTTATCCATACCACCAAACACAAACAAATGTCTATACAGTCGCAAAATATATCGATTCAAACATATAATAAAAATGGTCTGCAGAAACGTACCACAACCCTTGTACCGACACAAACACACATACATATATAAAATGTCAAGTACTCAGGAGAAAATTAACGGTGCGTATTCTCTCCTGATGACCAGACATTATGTGTAATTAATTAAAAACAATTAAAAATAGTATACAAACTAATTTATGAACGAAATAACTAGAAATGGAAGGTGACAAAATGATCCACATTTATATCCTGATTATCCGTTACTAACTGAAAGACAAAAAGAAGTACTTCACATTTGGAAAAAAAAAATCTTGAAACTTACGTCTAAAATTTCAAGTGTTTAGACCCAAAATTGGCGGAGAAGTTTGGTAGAGTTTTAAAAGGTCAAATCGTTGCCCAGGTGTTTGGAGGTGTATGTTAAGCAAAAAAAAAAAAAAAAAAAAAAAAGCGGCCAATTTTTTAACTTTGACCCCTATTATGAGCCCTTAACATTTATTGTTTGGGGCTCAAAGTTATTAAGTAAGATCCATGTCCAGAGAACCTATATCTAAAATTTCAAGTGTTTAGACCCAACATTGTCGGAGGAGTTTGGTAGAGTTCTCAACGGTCAAATCGTTGAACTTTGACTCCTTAACAGTCAAATTTCTGGCCGAAACCGGATTACAAAGATTTTCCCAAATCTCAGTACTCTGTATATCAAATCTTGAGTCTGTAGACTTAAAATTGACAGAGTTATTGTGTAGGGAAATGTACACAGACAGACAGACACACAGACACTTTCACTTTTATAGATATATGGATAGATAGACTAATAGATTAAACAAAAATATATACGTATACATAAATATATATGGAAACAATTTTTTGTTTACTGTAAAGATTTTACGCAAATATTATGCAAGTATAAATCATGTAGAATATCTGCATGAATATAATTACACGTAATAGTTAACTGTAGATGATCATTCCATAAGAAAACCGAAAACAACTAATAGGGAATTAATTAAAATGAATGTTTAAAAGAATATGCAAATTAGCTAGATCTTTTGCTAGTGAATGCATTTCCACAACCCATATATAAGAAAATTTAATTTTCTTTTTAAATAAACAGAAAAGAGGGTTTTTAATATGAATATCAATACACACAAAAGAAAAACGAATTTATAGGAGTATAGATAGATTAGCCAATTTGAAACCGTAAATAAACAGCCATGTTTTGTTTTGAAAATTTTTAGAGAGGAAATGGTTTTAATGATTTTTTTTTAACTAGTAAAGAGCGACTATAAAGGGAGGTAATTCGTTTCTCATTAATTAATGTTTGCGATGCTGTTTTTCTGTGTGTATGACACCGGATATAGGACAAGTAAATTAATATTTAGATTCTTGTAATGACACTAGCACCTGCACCATCCTCTACTCCAATCGCTATCCAAATATACTTTCTCCATATTAGAGTTCTCATCTATCTCTATTGTCTTACCTATTTTTTTTAGTCATCACTTATCAAGGCCAGGAAGCCACTTGGGGATAAGGGTTATTGCGTGTACAGTAATCAATGGGATAGTATCATAGTAATCGTTAGCATTGGAAATTTGATAAAGTGTCTTACTTAAAGGGTCGGTTCATCAGGAATTTGTTTATGTTGGACTTGAAGACATCCAAGTTGTAGGCAGGTGGGAAACAGGCAAACGGAAGAGAATTCCACAGGCATGCGCTTCTAAGAAAGAAGCTTTGTTCATGGGATCTACGTTTTGGTTTAGGCACAGATAAAGAGTGGGGAAAATTAATGACAGTGGTTTCAGCTAGACGGGTGTTTATTGTGAAAAATTGGCGACGGGGGACCAGAGATTGGAGCTCAGACGAGCACTTGCGATGGAAATAACGATAAAACAAAGGCTCGCAACGTCTCTTCTGTCTATCCATATTTTGATATTGATAGACCCAAAAGGGTTGAGATGGCGTAAACCATGTGAACCAAACGAGTGTTTCTCATCGTCGCCGACATATTTCCCAAACTGAAAGCCTAATTATGGGATGCCAAATTAGTATAAGCGATAATAGCAGCGGAGAAGGAAAGCGAAACGGAGGCAATTAAGAATTCACAAACAATCACATTAATAACGATTATGCTTAATTGAATGCAGAGTAACCCGATATTCTTGTGAACCATCAGAACATTTTCGAAACTAGCAAGGAAACCATGCGTTGTCCGGGAGCAATAAAGTTAAAGTATGCCCCTTGTTTTAATCTATGGTCTAATTTCAACTTAAAAAAAAAAAAAAAAAAAAAAAAAAAAAAACATAGATTACCATCAATAATTGAGGAGATGCTTGACTCTGCATCCTTCCATTTGATCACTACTGAACAAGAGGTACCAGATTCCAATGAAGAGCGAATATTTATTAAAATACAAATTAGTCTTAAAGTCATGTTATAAAATGTAAATATTCATTTGTCAACTTAATCTTAGAATATCCAAAAAGGATGGCCATAAAATCTTGTTATCCCTGCCAAAAAAGGGGGACTCAAAAGTAACAAAACTTTTGAACTATCCCTTTTGGTAGGGACTAACAAGATTTTCGGACCACCCATTTTCGTAGAGGCTAAAAAGAGTTTTAGACTACCCCTTTTGGTTAGGGGGTATCAAGACTTTCGGACTACCCCTTTTGGTTAGGGAGTATCAAGACTTTCGGACTACCCCTTTTGGTTAGGGGGTATCAAGACTTTCGGACTACCCCTTTTGGTTAGGGGGTATCAAGACTTTCGGACTACCCCTTTTGGTTAGGGGGTATCAAGACTTTCGGACTACCCCTTTTGGTTAGGGGGTATCAAGACTTTCGGACTACCCCTTTTGGTTAGGGGGTATCAAGACTTTCGGACTACCCCTTTTGGTTAGGGGGTATCAAGACTTTCGGACTACCCCTTTTGGTTAGGGGGTATCAAGACTTTCGGACTACCCCTTTTGGTTAGGGGGTATCAAGACTTTCGGACTACCCCTTTTGGTTAGGGGGTATCAAGACTTTCGGACTACCCCTTTTGGTTAGGGCGTATCAAGACTTTCGGACTACCCCTTTTGGTTAGGGCGTATCAAGACTTTCGGACTACCCCTTTTGGTTAGGGCGTATCAAGACTTTCGGACTACCCCTTTTGGTTAGGGGGTATCAAGACTTTCGGACTACCCCTTTTGGTTAGGGGGTATCAAGACTTTCGGACTACCCCTTTTGGTTAGGGGGTATCAAGACTTTCGGACTACCCCTTTTGGTTAGGGGGTATCAAGACTTTCGGACTACCCCTTTTGGTTAGGGGGTATCAAGACTTTCGGACTACCCCTTTTGGTTAGGGGGTATCAAGACTTTCGGACTACCCCTTTTGGTTAGGGGGTATCAAGACTTTCGGACTACCCCTTTTGGTTAGGGAGTATCAAGACTTTCGGACTACCCCTTTTGGTTAGGGGGTATCAAGACTTTCGGACTACCCCTTTTGGCTAGGGGGTATCAAGACTTTCGTACTACCCCTTTTGGTTAGGGGTAACAAGACTTTCGGACTACCCCTTTTGGTTAGGGGGTATCAAGACTTTACGATCACCTTATATGATCTATTTTGCTAACAACAGGGAAAATATAAAGATACCGAAATAATTCACAGTTTATGCTTAAAGTTAACCCCCGCCCATACCATTAAAAAAAATGCATTGATCAGAAAAGATGATTGTAGTGTGACTGTGAGTGGATTAAATAACTTAAATATCATGTAGAGAAAAAAATGTTTGCTTTCAGCGTTGTCATCTAATTTACATGCCTTCATGTACACCCCAGAAAGTTGCAGAATAATTTCTTTTTTACTTTTTTTATTTTTTACAAAGGAATCACTACTCATCAAGGCTCGGAGGCCTCTCGAGGACAATGGTTAATGAGTGTGCAGAAGTCAATGGGAAAATGTTGTAGTAATCATCAATAGTGGAAATTTGGTAAACTGGATTACTTAAGGGGACGGTTCAACAAGAATTTGTTTACATTAGTCTTGAAGACGGCCATATTGTAGTCAGTTGGAAAGCAGGAAAATGGAACAGAGTTCCACAGGCGTACAGTTCCAAAAAAGAAGCTTTGTTCATGGAATCTGCATTTAGGTTTAGGCACATGGAGGAAATTATTGATAGTGGTTTGGACCAAACGAGTGCTTTTTGTGAAAGTCAGGCCGGAGGGGGACCATAGATTGGAGCTCAGATGAGCACTTGCTCTGAAAATAATGATAAAGCAGAAATAGGCTCGTTCGCAATGTCTCTTCTGGGGGAAAGAAGTTGCAGGAAAGAGAAAAGGGCATCCCCGACTAGGCTACAAAGTCTATTTTGAATTCTGTCAAGGCAGAATAAGGTGCTTCTAGCAGCTCTTGCCCAGATGTGGCAACAGTACTCCATCCTGGAACGTACTTGGCTCTTATACAGGTAGAGAATTGCATCAGCAGTGAGATATTTACTGGAGCAGTAGAATGATCTAACCATTTTTCCAGCAACTTTATATATAATTCATAACTTTTAGTTTTCTCCCACTGCATGAAATGAAGTTTTCTCCCACTGCATGCTCGGAAAGTGGGATCGAGATGTCAGCTCCTCCAGAGGGCCACTTTGACCTGCAAAAACTGCCTGGGCAACCTTATCGGCATTCTCTGGTGAGGGTACATTAGGTGATTGGCAATAACCTAACCCCTTGTCAAAGAGAGAGGCAAAGTCTGGGAGAGTGAACCTCCTAGGACTGCATAGAACTAAACTACTACCACAACAAAATATAAACTCTATTAGGAAGAGTTACAAGAGTTAGGGGTAAGTATAGGGTTAGTATAGGGAATTCAAGAGACTTCAACAGGATAAAAAAAATAAAAAAACTCGGATGGATAAAGAGCCGTGTTTTGCTCAAAACAGCACCGGTGATAGAAAAGAAAAGTTCCTTTCAAAAGAGTTCCAAGGTGTGATGCAGAAGGACCAAGCAGTTTTCAGAGTCTTATATGCAGGCTTAGTTCTGATGACCTCAGAGGAAGATTAAATCAGGACAGTATTGGGAAATGCGTGAAGAAGAGTAGACTTTGATGGTATGGTCACATTTAAAGAATGGCTAAGTGTTGTTGCATTAGATGTAGAATAGTTGGGGTAGCAGAGTTAATTTATAATCGAAAATAAAGAACATGGGAAGGAATACAAAGGAAGAGGGAGAAAGGGAGATACAAAGGAGGAGGGGGAAAGGGAGATACAAAGGAGGAGGGGGAAAGGGAGATACAAAGGAGGAGGGGGAAAGGGAGATACAAAGGAGGAGGGGGAAGGGAGATACAAAGGAGGAGGGGGAAGGGAGATACAAAGGAGGAGGGGGAAAGGGAGATACAAAGGAGGAGGGGGAAAGGGAGATACAAAGGAGGAGGGGGAAAGGGAGATACAAAGGGGGAGGGAACCAGAAAGATCGAGAGGGGGACAGAAAGAATGGAGAGAAGGGAGAACGCGGTAGAGGTAGAGAGAAAGAAAAAGAGGAAGAGGAAACCGATTTTTTATTTATATTTTTTTATTTATATTTTTTATTTATATTTTTCAAGTTAACTTTTACGCGCTTTTTCCTTAGAAACGAGACATTGTTTTTCGAGTATGAAAACAATTCATTAAATCTACGCTTTTAAAATAAGTCGATTCGTTTAAGCCATAAAACTAGGCACGCAATTACTAAACGAATCGCCATAGACGATCCAATTGAACATCTCACGTTCAAACACTGTTTTCTTTACTAATTGGATAAGTGCAATTAATTACAAGTGCATTTATAAATATGCTCAAAGAATTTGCAGCCAACTTGAGGTAAAGTCTTTCAACTACAAAAGCGAAAGTATACAGTCAAACATTATTAAACTATAACCAACTTCATTCTACCGAGTCTGGTTTCAGTGAAATGCCGAGGCAACATGACTCAAGTCATAATACAGAGCGTAGGTTTTACAAGGATGCGTTCAATAAGTAATTTACCCCTCCCCCGACCCACTTTCAGTTGTCTGATCTAGCTGAAATTTTGCATGTGCAACGATTTATATCTCTATGGGCTATGTGATAAGTTACAGCTCTGAACTAATTGTGGTTTTAGATTTACATGTGTTTGAATTGAGTCAGGTGGAAAATTGAGGTTGTTGAGTGTTGCGCAGTGATCCGGTTTCTGTGTTTGAAAGGACACACGCCAAAGAAGACTTTAGAGCTGCATTAAACGATAGGATAAATGCGTAACTCTGGAGGATGTAGAGAAAGACTAATAATTGTACCAAGTTTCGTTGCTCCTATGAAAAAAAAAAAAAAAAAAAAAACTAAAAAGGAAATAAAAATAAACAATTATACAGGATGACTCGCTTAAAAGTAGCCCGATCTCTCTGAACTTTCTCTTATAGACCAACTGACACCACAACACAAAATGCAATTCTTTTTCCGACAAAATGGCGTTACATGCCACACGTCTCACAAACCACTGACACGAGTTTATGACATGTTTTACGGAAGAGGGAACAATAAGCAAAGGGATATGGCCACCGCGTTCCCCGGACTTTTCATCATGTGTTTTTTATCTTTGGGGGACTTTAAAACAAAAAGTTTGTGCAAATAATCCTTAAAATCTAGACCAACTAAAGGAGAACATTACCAATGCTATCAGGAGAATCACCAGAGAAGATCTACAAGTGGTATCTGCAAACGTTAAACGTGTCCAAAAATGCATGGATGTCAATAGGGAGCACTTCCAGCATCTTTTATAACTCTACAAGTAAGTTAAACAATAAAAGAATGTTCCTCCTCTCTACTATATTTTTTAAAAAGTATTTTTAAAAGTATATAAGTGAACCCCCCTATATATATACATATATATATGTGTGTGTGTGGATGGGGTGTAAATAAAAATATAATAACTCAAATCTTCCATATTTCCTTCCAACCTGGAACTCTCCAGCGTTTCTTAGCTTCATCACACGATTTGTTTCCTGTTTCCTGTGTTTCTACAAATGCCTAAGTTGATGTATTGCGCTTTCTGATACTTGCTTCCTCTGATTCTACATTCAGCTAACACAAGGCACCCTAATATACAAAAAAAAGCAATGTTTTCTGCCATAGGATAAAGGCATGACGAAATTATATTACATTGGGTATAGCATTCCTAATTCTACTAGCGGGGGAGGGGGGGAGGTGGAGCGCCCGGCTTTGCCCTGTCGTAAAAATGTTATTTTGATTTGTCCAGATTTCGTATATATTATTATAGTCTTTTGGGTGCCAACAGCTAAAATCGAAATCGAAAGCAAACTTGTAGCATTTAAAGCTGGTGACGTTACCACTGTACCAACGTGATACGCATATGAACTAATTAGAAATTAAAAATAAACTAAGATTAATGTAAGAATGTATAACCATTTTTTTTTTTTCAATTCTGATCCATTTTTGCCCCCCCCCCACTTAAAAACAATTTTAACAGGTTAAAGACCC
The DNA here is from genome assembly GCF_053919585.1 of Euprymna scolopes. Classification (NCBI taxonomy): domain Eukaryota; kingdom Metazoa; phylum Mollusca; class Cephalopoda; order Sepiida; family Sepiolidae; genus Euprymna; species Euprymna scolopes. The sequence goes on from NC_136512.1 coordinate 18,954,267, forward strand.
ATAAAAGAACGGTCTATGGAAAAAATCTAATTATCTGCGGTCCCTAGCACCACTCTGCAACTTTTAGATTTGGAAGAGATAGAGTTTAAAAATATGGAGACAGACAAACAGACAGACATATAGCCTTTTATATATTAGATTTGTCCAAACATTTACAGTTTGAGTTTTTGAGATGAGGAATTGTATTGTTCGAACTAATGAGTCAAAACAATGAAAAGAATATGCTGTTGTCCTAGCCCTAGTTATGACAGTAGAATTCTTAAGAAATTTTTAATTTAGTATCGCCTGTAGTCCATATAGACATGTAGTGTCATGGATAAAATGGTGGCTATTCGGATTCTTAAGCCATTGTTCCAAGGGAGGTAATTACAGGTTGGAACGATAAATTTTCTGCTCTAAAGAAAACAACACCACAGCTTTATTTTCAAACTTTTATTAGAAAGAAATCAATCCAGGTAACTTGATTATGTAGTAGAGCTGACATCTATTCAATGTAGCCGCCTTCAGCCTCAATTACCGCCTCAAGACGGGTACAAAAAATGGGAGCATGTCTTTTCCGTAGACGCAGGCAGAAGCTCAGTGAATACTCCGTGGATGGCGGCGATCAAGCTGGCTTTGGTGTTGTGGGAGGTCATGTTGGTGATGTTCTCGACGTATGACTAAACGTACTTGTCTAGCAAGTTCATGTCGGGGGGGGGGGCAATGAAAGAAGGACACAAAAACGTAACACACCTTCTGAAGCCAAGCCAGCCACCTGATTGCACCAGGGGATCCCAACACTCTTCAGCACATTCAGGTACACTTTGGTGTTGACGTTCAAACTGACTTTGAAGATGTGAGGGGGCATGATATGGCTCTCGCTTAAAACCGCATCAAAGACCATAACCGTGGCTGGAAACTTTGTTTTCAGCACTCTGGGCACACCCTCAAGCGTTTAATTATTCGGATTTGCATTTTGAAGGTGCTGGCAATGGTCCTGTTGTCATAACTTAGATCGGTAGAGAGCAGGAGTTGTACAGCAGCGCATCTTTGATCTCACTCGTTGAATATTGTGTCACTTTCAGACATGATAGAAGGCTCCCATCACTCTTGGGATTTTTACATGACTGGCCAACTAGTAGATGGTCTGCACCAGCAGCAAAAAAAAAAAAAAAAAAAAAAAAAAAAAAAAAAAAAAAAAAAAAAAAAAAAAAAACGAAAACAAATGAAATCAGGTCTTTTCTAGGGCGACAATTTTATCATTATACCCTATACACAGACACAACAAAGCGATTTAATATACAACACACGCAATGCTTTCTGCCATAGGATAAATGTATGGCGTAATTAATGAGTAAATAATTATATCGTCTTTAAGTATGTTCAAAGAATTCCCAGCCAATATTGAGAATATCGGTAAAACCTCTTGGCGACAAAACAAAAGTAGGCAATCAGAGGAGCATAATTAAACACCTACAACATTAATTTAGATACAACTTTTATGATTCTACCAGTAAACAGACCCAGCGTTGCCCGGGAATAAATGAGGATCCATGTATATACTTAGAATTCTGAAGCCCACATTACTGTTTCTATTTTTTGGGGTCCCCTGACAAAAGGAGGGTGGGTCTGTAAATTCACCTTTGTCTGTTCGTTTGTCTGCACTTTTCTCAATAATTACGCCTTGGAATTTTTTTAAATTTTGCACAAACATTAAACATGCTATGAGTAAAAAAGTAACAACGAATTTTCCGGGAAAACTCCGGCTGCCCCCCCCCCCCATAGGGGTGCCTTTTGGGCTAAAAATGGCTAAAATTGACATCTTTGTGCTTATTAAAAAAATTGATGCCTTGGATTTTTTATAAAACTTCCTGAAAAGTTGTAACTAACTGATTTCTATATAATTTTGTTTGTCTATACTTCGCGATAACTCTTGGGAGTGCCCCAGGGCTCTTTTAGGGCTAATAAAAACACTCCATTTTTGGAACTATTTTACCATATTTGTCCAAAATTTTCTGTGCATGTCTATTTATCAGTTTTGCATGGTGCTGAACTCAAATTTTAATATGTTAAGACCTTGGGGACTTTTGGGGCTAAATGGGAGGGGAGCAAATGATGGACAATCATTTTTTTTTTTTTTTTTCTTTTTACATGGTGCAGAACTCAAATTTACATATGTTAAGGCCTAAAACTGCACCGTTTGTTCATTTTCACCAGAATTTTACACCCCCTGGGGAGTTTGGGGGCTAAAGAAGGGGGCAAATGCTGAATTACGTCATTTTTTAATGCCTCGTTCACTGTGCACTCACGGGGGCCCATGCATGCTTCTCTTGTTTTTTATGGAAATCGCCCTGGACAAGGTGTGATGCCACTTGATGTAAGGAATTAACAAGAACGAAAGATGATTATTGTTAAGAAAGGTGATCTTATTAGCTTTTGTCTTGAAATAGGTAGGTGGAAAACAGTCAGCAGAAAGAGTTCCACAAGTCTGCAGTTCTTGGACAGAAACTACTGGAATAGGAAGCTGTATTACAATGAGGTATCAAAATAGCAAATTGATGAAGACCACTAAACAAACGAGTCGAACGATCTGGAACAAAGGAAGCAGGGAATCGATCAGACAATTCTGAGGAACCCATGCAATAATAGTATTTGTAGAAAAGACTGAGACTAGCAACATCACATCTGTGAGAGACAGGTTGCAGTGAAGCAAAAAGTATGGGGGCAATCAAATTACAAAAACCTTTCTGCAATTTATTAAGAATCTTCAAATTGAACCACAGATTTACCAGTCCAAATATGACCACAGTACTCCATACGTGGTCCGATAGTAAATTTGTAGACGTAGATTCTACTTGCCATGAAGTGCTACCAATGATAAGAAATCCAATCATAAATTGATTCCCTGTGAAAATTCATGGATATAAGGAAAACAGTGAGCAGGAAGAGAGTTCCGCAAGCTTGAAGTCCTTGGAAAGAAGCTACTAAAATTATTAGCTGTATGAAAATGAGGTATTCAAACAGCGAACCGTCCAAGGATGGAATACTTCTGCCATATCTGGGCAGGAACTGCTAAAAACAGCCTTGACAGAGTACAAAATAGACTTCGTGGCTTAGTGGGGGATGCCCTTTTCTCTTCCCTGCAACCTCTCTCCCACAGAAGAGACATTGCGAGCCTATCCTTGTTTTATCGTTATTTCCATGGCAGGTGCTCATCTGAACTCCAATCTCTGGTCCCCCCTCGCCAATCTTTCACGAAAAACACCAGTCTAGTTTAATCCACTGTGAAAAATTTCCCCCACTCTTTATCTGTGCCTAAATCAAAACGTGGATTCCATAAACAAAGCTTCTTTCTTAGAACTGCACGCCTGTGGAACTGTTCCGTCTGCCTGCTTCCCACCTTACTACAACCTGGATGTCTTCAAGTCCAACGTAAACAAATTCCTAATGAACCGCCACCTCAAGTAAACACTTCAATAAATCTCCACACTAACGTACTGTACTTGCAATAACCCTTATCCCTGAGTGGTTTCTGTGCCTTGATAAGTGGTAACCACCATGTAAAAAAAAAAAAAAATTACGATGGAGACCACTAGACCAACGAGCTGGGACAAAGGAAGCAGAGAACAGATAATTCTGTAGAAAATGTGTCATAATAGCATCTTTAGAAAAGACTGAGACCAGCAACATCACGTCTGTGAGAGAGAAGTTGCAGAGAAGAAAAAATTTCTGCATCTAATGGAGAATCCTAAAATGGTAGCGATTCACCAGCTAAAATATGACAATAGTACTCCACGCAGTGTTCGATACGAGATTTGTAGAGATAGAGAACAGCCCGAGGTGTGACAAAGTGTTCGAAGCAATCAAGAGAACCAGACTTTATGAGAAGCAGAAAAAGCAATGGATCTAACTTATTCTAGAAAAATGTCCCTTATTTACCCCCACCCCACGAGGGAAGAGTTAGACATATGATCGGTTATTACTGGGGGGAAAATATAGCTCCCTAAAAAAATGGACACTCTGGATTCACAGACATTCAAGGCAGAAAAGATGATGTATAGCATCAAAACAGATCGGACCACCCTTTTCCCTAAGGGTCAAAAGACCTTTGGACCACCCTTTTCCCTAAGGGTCAAAAGACCTTTGGACCACCCTTTTCCCTAAGGGTCAAAAGACCTTTGGACCACCCTTTTCCCTAAGGGTCAAAAGACCTTTGGACCACCCTTTTCCCTAAGGGTCAAAAGACCTTTGGACCACCCTTTTCCCTAAGAGTGAAAAGACCTTTGGACCACTCTTTTCCATAAGGGTAAACAGATTTTTGGACCACTCTTTTCCATAAGGGTAAACAGATTTTTGGACCACTCTTTTCCATAGGGGTGAAAGACCTTTGGACCACTCTTTTCCCTAAGGGTGAAAAGACCTTTGGACCACTCTTTTCCCTAAGGGTGGAAAGACCTTTGGACCACTCTTTTCCCTAAGGGTGAAAAGACCTTTGGACCACTCTTTTCCCTAAGGGTGAAAAGACCTTTGGACCACTCTTTTCCCTAAGGGTGAAAAGACCTTTGGACCACTCTTTTCCCTAAGGGTGAAAAGACCTTTGGACCACTTTTTCGTAGGGGTAGCTAAACCTTCGGATCACCTCATATACTACTTGGTCCTAAGTGTTGCACTACCACAACACACATTGCCTACTTCTTTGGGGGGTGAGGTATGATCTATCTTCCTCATCCTTACATTAAAATGCCTTCATGAATAACCCGACTGCAGTGAGAAATGAAACACTGTTTTGTTGTTTTTTCATGAATAGTCTAAAGAAATCTTACCGCGCAACTCCCCAGCCAAATCTAGGCCCTATCACAGTAGATCCTTGTCCTTTTGTTATATAAAGAGGGGCGTTGTTTAAATAGAAAAGTTTGAGTGACCCTTTTAAGAGAGAGAGGGAGGTGATGTTCAGAGCATGACTGCCGGATGCAAATTTTCACTCTCTTAGTCGGTGAGATTTCAAGGTGCGAAAGACGCGTCAGAGTTGCTGTCCTTTTAGTAAATGTGCATAAAGGGAGACCCTATAACCTTACTGCAATGAGAAATGAAACAATGTTTTGTTTTTTTTATGAATAGTCTGAAGTTACTGTGCAACTCCTCAGCCAAATATGGCCCCTATCACAGTAGCTCCTTGTCCTTATGTTACATAGGGTCGTTGTTTAAATAAAAAGTTTGAGTGACACTTTTAAGAAAGAGAGGTGATGGTCAGAACAAAAGCTGATGAACCCACATGACTTCCGGATGAAAATTTTCACTGGTTGAAACGAAGGTCTGGTTGGTGACATTTCAAGGTTAGAAAGACGCGTCAGAGTTGCTGTCCTTTTTTTATTATTGTTGTTTACATTTTGGTAAATGTGCATAAAGGGAGACCCTAACTTTAAAAACACACCGGAAGCTGGTGCCCTCCTCTCTCCACTGAAGTATGGAAGCACAAAATGGCTACAATTTTAAAGTATATTTTATGTTTATTTTTTTTCTTTCAGATCTTTATAAGAAAATATAAAAATACAAACTTTTTTTATCAATTTTTTTTTAATCGCACATCTTATCGAATAACTATGTTTATTTAAGTTAACGTTATATATTTTGTCACACTATTTAGATATTTTTAAAATATATTTATTTACAGAAAAATGAAAAAAAAAAAAAACATTGAATGTTTCACATTTTTTACAGTTTTACGAATTTCAAAAATGTAAATGTGCAACAGGAAATAGTTTCACATTTTCAAAATGTGAATATATTTCACATACGTTAAAAAACATTAAATTCAAACAACATTAGTACAAACCCAGTAGATGATATAAATAAAGTATATTTAAATAAAGTACATTTTAAATAAAGTACATTTTAAATAAAGTACATTTTAAATAAAGTACATTTTAAATAAAGTACATTTTAAATAAAGTACATTTTAAATAAAGTACATTTTAAATAAAGTAAAGTATATTTTAAATAAAGGGCATTTAAATAAAGGACATTTTGAATAAAGTATATTTTAAATAAAGGGCATTTAAATAAAGGACATTTTAAAAAATGTAATTATATTTGAACAAACAAAATGAAACGTAAATGTTTGAAAAAAAAATATTAACAAAAAGCAGAAGTATTGTATCCGTTAAACATATTTATTTGAAAAAAAAAAAAAAATTAACTGATAAAAAAGTTTATGCATTTTTATATATTTTAATTATAAGGGGTTGAAAAAAAATAAATAAACAAAATATTTGACAATTGTATCCATTTTGTGCTTCCATACCTCAATAGACGCTGACGCCACCTACCGGTGTGTTTGAAAGTTAGGCTCTCCCTTTATGCACAATTACCTACATTTATAATGAATGCAAGAGTTGAAAAAGTTAAAAAAAAAAAAAAAAAAAAAAAAAAAAAAAAAACATTAAATGAAATTTTTTTTTTAAATAATCTGCAAAATATAACAAAAAATATTCAGCATTAATTAAAAGTAATTTTTTTTTTTTTTTACAAAAGAATTGCCAGTTATTAAGGCCCGAAGGCTACTCGAGGATAAGAGTTAATAAGTGTACAGTAGTCAATGGAACAATATCGTAGTAATTGCTAGTAGTGGAAATTTGGTAAATTAGATTACTTAAGGGGAACGGCTCATCAAGAATTTATTCACGTTCGACTTCTAGACGACCAAATTGTAGTCAGCTGAAAAGCAGGGAAACGGAACAGAGTTCCACAGGCGTGCAGTTCTAAGAAAGAAACCTTGTTCATGGAATCTATGTTTAGATTTAGGCACAAATATAGATTGGGGGAAATTATTGATAGCGGTTTCAACTAGAGGAGTGTTTTGTGTGGAAGTTTGGCAAGGGGGGGGACCACAGATTAGAGCTCAGACGAGTACCTCCCATGAAAATAACGATACAGCAAAGACAGGCTTGCAACATCTCTTCTGTGGGAAAGAGATTGCAGGGAAGAGAAAGGGGCATCCCCTACTATGAAGTCTATTTTGAACTCTGTCAAGACAGGATAAGCTGCTCCTGGCCAGATGTAGACGCACTTGGCTCTTATACAATTTGTAATTGTAATGTTTTCTGTGATAAAAAAACATGTAAATACAATCATCGTAGTTACTTACTCTTTCATGCAAAATTCTAAGTAACATTTTTTTTTTCCATGAAAGTTCAAATATTTAACTGTGTACAGGGCAGAACGATAAAATTGTCACCCTAAAAAAGACGGCATGATTCCATTTCCGTTTGATGAAAATCAGTTTTCCTTTCTTGTTGCAGACTATCTACTAGTTGGCCAGTTGTGTACAAATCCCAAGAGCGATAGGAGCCTTCTATCATGTCTGAAAGTTACACAATGTTCAACGAGCGAGATCGGACATGCGCTACTGTACAACTCTTGCTCTCTACCAATCCGAGTTATGACAACAGGACCATTGCCAGCACCCTCAAAATGCATTGCTAGATTGCTGCTGGGATGTGTCCAGATTGATGAAAACAAGGTGTCCGGCCACTGTTATGGTCTTTGGTGTGGTTTCATCTTCGAAATCGGCTTGAAAGTCAACACCAAAGTGTACCTGGATGTGCTGAAGAGTGTGCTGATCCCCTGGTGCAATCGGGTGGCAGCTGGTAGACCCTGGGTGTGGCAGGCGGAGTCGGCACCAGTCCACAAGTCCAAAGAAACCCAGGAATGCTATGACTTTGTACCCTTCTCTCACTGGCTCCCTTCCTCCCCTAACCTAAATTCACTGGACTACTTCATTTGGTAATACAACAAGAACATCACCAACATGACCTCCCACAACACCAAAACCAGCCTGATCACCACCATCCAGAGTATTCGCCGAGCTCCTGCCGGCGCTTCTGGAAAAGGAATGTTCCCAGTTCCGGACCCATATAGTGGAAGTGATTGAGGCTGAAGGCGGCTACATTGAATAGATGTCAGCTCTACTACATAAGCAAGTTACCTGAATTGATTTATTCAATAAAAGTTTTAAAATAAAGCTGTAGTGTTATTTTCTTTTTAGGGCAAAATTTTTATCGTTCTACCGTGTACTTCGTATTAGCAGTAGAAGCTAGGTAAAGATGGAAATTAACATACCCAGGTACTGTACCAGAAATCTAAGTTGCAAATGACAACGTCCAAAAAAGAGTCTCCAATCTAAGAAGTCTCGCACTATCAATCAAACTCCAACCTCTGTCCCATCACTGTAATGTTGCATCCCTATGTCCGTTTCACTACTATTTTAACAGAATGTGTTCCGACAAACTCATAGCATTTACGATCCATCAACGTACTAAACCCTACAAGCAGCAAAATCCCACCCATTCACTGTAGAGATCCCTAAATGCCAGAAGGCCTTCTACTCTAGTAGTTTCTTTCCTCCAACTGCTAGACTTTGGAATTCCCTCCCGGCTTACGGCTTCCCTTACTGTACCGACATGCAGAAGTTCAAGTGTAATGTGAACAGACATCTCGCTGCCCAACTCCCTACATAGTACCCCTTTGCCTTGTTTGGGGTGAATAAGAGTAAAAATAAATAATTAAATAAAAATTTGATTTGAAAAAAAAAAAAAAAAAGAAAAAATTCAATTCTTACCTGAATTATAAGCATCCAAGCAAAAAATATTTTTTGAATTGTAGTAAAAATCCACAGAGAAAGAAGGATACAAGAAAACCCCCCCAAAAAACTATGATTATGCAGTTTATAGGATTGTAGTCTGTTTGAAATATATTTATATAAGTGATGGGACGATGTCAATATTTCTCCCCCTGCTCCTGATACAATTACAGATTTTGTTCTATCTTTCGGATTCCAATACCAATATCGATTCCAATTCTAAAATCGACCTAAAAAATTAGAATATTACTTTTCTTTTTTTTGGGGGGGAATGGTGAGGGGGGGATTTAGTGAAGAATCCTCATCTACTTTCAATTTAATTTGACAAACTTCCTAATATGTATATCGTATCCAAGATTTTGATAAACTCACTCTAAGAATTGCATCTATATTTTTCATTTGTGTCAACAATATAAAATTAAATTCAAAAAGAAAAACTAAAATAAAATAAGTAGATAAATAAGTAAAAGAATCGTTTTTGGAATCGGAAATTAAGCTAAAACTTTTCCAAATTTTCTATACTGAAAAAGTTCCAATTTTTCCTATTCTGATTTATCGTCCCAACACTAATATATTATAAAGATATAGATAGATGTGCATGCATGTGTAATTTTCCTTTTTCTTTGTTACTACTTAATTGTCACTTATCAAGGCCAAAAGCCGCTCGAGGAATAAGAGTTAATGAGATGCAATCATTGCCAGCCGAAAGATGAGGAATACTATGGGAGTACTATCATTAACTTAGAATTCTTAGGAAGGTTTATGACAAGAATTTGTTGACGTTTGTGTTTAATAAAATTAAATATTTAGTTGAATTCATTTTTTTTTTTCTTTTTTTTTTTTTTTTTTTTTTTTTTTAGAAAAAAAAATATTTTATTGTATTTTGAATTTTTTTTTTAAAAGTGTTTTCCGATTCAAGACATTTTGAAATATGGAAGATTCTAACGCAAAAAATTCTTTTTTTATTTTTGTAATTTCTTTTAGGTTGTTTTATTTTATCCTAGTATTTTTATGTTCATACATTGTTTTTTTGTTTGTCTTGCTATTGTTTTTTGTTTTTTTTTCTCGTCAAAGAGTTTCCTGATATTGGACATATACTAAAGTATGGGAGACTATAATGCTAATATTTGAGTTACATTTTCTGATTTGATATTCTATTTGTAGTACTTTGGCGTCAAGAAAATATTACTGTGTCCGTCAGCCCCTTTATTGTTATATATGTATATAGAACGTATATATATATATATTATATAGTTATATAAGTATACGTGTGTGTGTGTGTGTGTGTGTTTGTTATATAGAATGTATATATATTATAGTTATATAAGTATATGCATATATATTATATACGTATATGTGTGTGTATGTATGTATGTATGTACATTAAATGTAGATGTAGATGTATATATATATATATATATATATATATATATATATATATATATATATAATAGTTTTTCTTTTAATGTTTTTTTTTTTCAATTGTACTCTGGTCAATGGTGGAGGGGAGGTGGGGAGGGGGGGGGGCTATACCGATATTCACTTTTGATCCGGAGTTTTCGGATCCACGGCAAATCCACGCGAAAAGATATCCATACAATGGGGTTTTATGCGCGTACATACGTCCCTCTCTCGTTTGAAGTAGAACACAATAAGCGAACAGTAAAAGGGCGATGGGGAGGGAGGAGAAGAGAGAACGATGGGGAGGAGGATAAAGAGGGTAGAGTGAGGCAGGAGAGCTAAAACAATAACAGCAGCAGCATCGTTGTAAGAAATACTTCATCTTATTCATCCTCCAATCAAAAAAGCAAAAATTGGTCAGATTACAGTGGGACAACAATTAGTCGATGTCTAAAACTACCAGCTGCTGCTGGTGTCAAAAAAACTTCTTTGCGTTAATTTAAATACACTTGACTTTACAGCTCTACCTCCCACCACCACATACACAAACCCATTCCTACTCCTCCCATTCATACTCCTCCCCTTACTCCCACCCCTTCGTCTCTGGATGTTGCTGACGTCACGACCTGTTGTATATATACTGTAGACGCAACCGTTTTCGCTCGGCGTGTTTAACGACGCATGTTGTCGCTTTTTCTCATTGGATGTAAGCGATTTTTTTGCTTTAAGCCTTGAAATTAGCCAATTCTTATTCCCTTGTCTATCTATTAGTGACGGGACGATTCTCATATTTTGATCGATTCCTATACAATTTCCGATTCTGATTTAAAAAAAAAAAAAAATACGGTATTTTGTTTTCTTTCTACCTCACCTCTAACCTTTAAAATGACATGACGGTTTTCAGGTATGCTGACAACGAATATCATATTTAAATTTTGCGCAGGCAAGCGATTTTCTAGATATTAAACCGTTATTATCCAATAAAATCCCTTATGTTTTCACTGGCGGCCATGTTTTCCCCCCCAAAACCGAAAAGTACTAAAAAGCGTATGCATGTTACAAAATACCTCCATTCCCCATGTTAAGAATGGCGAACGTTATTGACATTTATTAAGTAATACATTGGAATTTAATGTCTTAATATACAGAAAACTACTGGTCTGCGCAAAATTTAAATGTGATATTTGTTTTCAGAATACCTGAAAATATTTAAAAGTCGTCAAAAGAAAATAAAAATTTACAAAAATTTGTGTATGTGAGTGGGGGAGGGGTGCAGATTACCGAAAAAAAAAAAAAAACGAAAAAACAAAAAACAAAGAACAAAGAACAAAAAAAAACAACAAAGAAAAAACTCAAACATGCATGAATTTTCATAAATGTGAAAATGCACTTCTGACTGTGACCTGTAGATTTAAGTTTAATTGGTAATTCATTTCATCATTAATATGCGCCGTGGAAAATTAAGTTGAAAAAAAATAAATAAATAAATAAAAGTAATAAATAAATAATAATAAAAAAATAGAATCGTTTGGGGTATCCAAAAATTAATTTTTTTTTTTTTTGCTATGAAAACTTGATTGATAATTTCCCAATTATTACTTTCCCACCTTTTCAATTTTCAGATTAAATATGTTTTTAACTACAGCTTTAGGTAATTACAGCTATTGAGCTTATAACTCCAATACTCCGAATAAAGTACCTTTAAATACATTTTACTAAGGCTTTGCTCATTTTTTTTTTTTTTTTTTTTACATAGGCGTCACCACTTATCAAGGCCGATAGGCCACTCAAGGATAAGGGTTAAAGAGTGTAGAGTAGTCAAAAGGACAATATAGTAATCGATAGTAATGGAAGTTCGGTAAATTTGTTAACTTAAGTGGAACGGCTCATCAGAAACTTGTTCACGTTGTTCTTGAAGACAACCATATTATAGGCAGCTGGAAAGCAGGAAGACGGAAGACGATTCCACAGGCGTGCAGTTCTAAGAAAGAAGCTTTGATCATGGAATCTATGTTTAGGTTTAGGCACAGATAAAGAGTGGGGAAAATTATTGATAATGTTTTCAGCTAGTCTAGTGTTTCTTGTGAAAGTTTGGCGAGGGGGGACCATAGATTGAAGCTCAGTCGAACACTTTCCATGAAAATAACGATAAAGGAGAGACAAACTCGCAACATCTACACCCTGTCTAATTATATATCTTAAGAGCAAATAGTTAATAATACATGTTTAAAAAACACTTTGAAAAGGAGTTAAAAACATTTAATCTGAAAATGGAACAATAAGTGGACAGTCCTTAATCCGCGGAATTTCGAAAAAAAAATACTTTCTCATAAGAGGGTAGGAATTAACAAAATGCGGGATCGGATTTTGCATACAAAATATAATATACTTTAGTTTTACCATCTTGGTAAATTTAATTGTAATATATATATATATATATATATATATATATATATATATATATATATATATAAAGCTGAACGTCTGTATGTGTCTGGTCACGAATAGGCTCCTATGTGGTTGACTATTATAGAAAACTGATCACATATGATAGATGTATCGAGACACAGAAATGGGCATGTTTGATCTGGCATAATGATGATTCATTAAAATTGTGGGGTCTGCGTACGCGCCTGGTCCACAAAGTATGGAAATAAAAAATTTAAAAATTAAAAAAAAAACGTTTACAAGTGTTTTTGATATAGATGCACTTAATAATACTTTGATAAGTATGTTTTAACTTAAATAGGAATGCTATAATAAAATTGTGGGGTCTGTGTCCGCGTCTGGCCTGCATAGAATGGAAATAGGCATAAACTTTAATAAAGACTTTTCATATCTATCTGCATAAGTATACTTTGATAATTATGTTTCAGTTTGAAGAAATATGGTATAATAAAATTATGTGGTGTTCGTTCGCGCCTGACCTCCATAGAATGGAAATATGTCACAAAGTTTAACAAGGTTTTTTTTAATATAGATCCACAGAATATTGTGATAAGTGTTTCAGTGTGAACAGGTATGGTATAATAAATTATGGGGTTTATCTATTTTATTTTTGCTTTCATCATATTTTGCTTTGGTTTTGATACCCCCAAATTCGAAGCTATCTCATCACAACCCTTCCTATCATCTATATATATATAAAAGCGAAAATGTATGTATGTATGTACGCTTTTCCTCGTTGTCCACAAAAGGCTTCTTTCAGAGAAGTGCTCGCTCGCTTCACAACTTCTTAAAACATTTTATATCATCTATAAATTGTAATATCTCACAGTTAACCACGGAGCTCGCCCGTCTATTTAATTTTATTGACTTTCAAACGTTAATTATTCCACATTTCCCCGCATCGGCACGCGTTACATTCGGTTTTCGGTATAAACAAAGCGAAACTCGACTCTAATCACTGGCAGAGAGCTAAGTAACGTTTAGTCAATGTCGACTTTGTCATATCAGACGGTAGCTTTCATTTCGAAACGAGGCGCTCCCCCTAATAAACAGGGAGTGGGTTTTTAAAAACAAACAAACCGATTTATTGACCTCATTAAAAATTGTCCCTTACAAAATGCTAACTGCTGAATAGCTATCGCCTCACGTCAATCAAAAACGCGCACCTGTTTTTTTTAACACTTTACTATTTTCCAACTGCGCGTCGTCAAGGCTTTTTTTTTTTTCACAGGCACCTGTTTTTTTTTTTCACATTTCGGGTTTTTTTCACACACACCTACAAACACCCGGGCAACTCCGGGTACCCCTCGCTAGTACTTTCATAAATCAGAGTCCATTTTCTGTAGGCTGTTTTTGAACCCAGTCAACGACGGGTACTTTTGCTAGTATATATATATTTTTTTTTTTTACATTTTCACCCCAAACAAGGCACATTGCCACTTTGGTGTAGGGGGCTACTATCAGGGGAAACATCTACTGGGGTACTATGTAGGGATTAGGGCAGCGAGATGTTGGTTCACATTGCACTTGAACTTATGCATGTCAGTACAGTTGGGGAAGCAGTGACCTGGAATGGAATTCCAAAGTCTAGCAGTTCTGGGGAAGAAACTACTGGAGTAGAAAGATCTTTTACATCTAGGGATCTCTACAGTGTGGGGGTGGGATTTTGCAGCTTGTCGGGTCTGTCGAGGGTGTTCCCGTCGTGGGGGCACAAGTGCTTGCAGTTCTTACTGTACTATATATATATATATATATATATATATACATACATACATACACACACACAGAAAAGACATGAAGCCATTTGATGTAAGAAGCTGACAAGAATGAAAGTCGATTATTGCAAAGCCAGAAGATGCCTATTGACCTTAGTCTTGAAAAAAACCAAAGCTGTATGTAGAAGGAAAACAAGGAGCAGGAAGAGAGTTCCACAACGTTGGAGTTTCTTGGAAAGAAGCTACTGAAATAGAACGCTGTATTACAATGAGATATAGCAACAACGAATTGATGAAGACCATGAGTCAAACAAGCCGGAACAAAGAAAACAGGGAACAGTTCAAACCCCTTAGCATATCTAATACCTATAAAGTTGAGTTTTTTTTCTCTCGCTCTGACACTGATATTAAAAGCCTACTTTTTCTATATAAAAATTATCAAGACAAACTTTTAAATATACTCAGTCATGGATATGTGAGCGACTACATTTTGCATATTCCTTTAAAAAAAAAAAAAAAAAAAAAAAAAAACGAGTGTTACGTAATTATTAATTTTATGGTTTCTTATTAAATGACTGGTTTGATTTGGATATTACGCTGAATGCTATTTATGCATAGTTTCTACATTCTGCATAACTGCACAGAATTTAAGATGAAAATGCTTTAGCACACGGAAATATTTTTATATATAAATATATATAAAAGTGAACTTGTCGATGTGTGCACAAAAAGTCTACCAAACTCCTCTCAGAATATTTAGTTGAAATTTGATATGTAGGATATTTGGACTTGTAGCACACTTCCGGTTTGGTTATTGTCAGTAAAAATTGTTAAATTGAAAACAAAAACGTTGACCGTGGTCTGGCATAAGTTAATTAACCTTTTGTTTTTTTGTTTAGTGCATATGCTAATTAAAAGTTGAAGTTTAAACCATATTTTTTTTTTTTTTTTTTGCAGTTCTTGTATTCTAATGAATTTAGGTCATACGCTAACGGACAGACTGAAGAGTTATAAAGTTTGGGTTTCGATCCTAACTGATGGCGCACAAGACACATTTTTTAACTTTTGAAAATCATTACTATATATTGCATGTAGTAGCCTTGCTGTTTTTTTTTTTTTTTTTTTTTTTTTTTTTTGAACAGCATCAGTGACCACGGCTATCCAAATTGTGGGGCCATGGTAATCTCAGGAAGACAAGTAAAGACGGTAGTTTCCCGTTGCTTTCCATCTTGAATCAGGTGTGTATCTCCCCCCCCCACGAGTTAAATGCGCCCCCAGATGCCAACCTGGAAATTTGTACGAGTTGATGTGGTACATACAAAGTCTAGCCTTACCAAATGGTCATCCATGGAGCAGGCTCATTTTTTCTTAACTTTAGGGATCTGATGAGAACCGGTGTGTAAACATAATTTTTTTTTTTTGTACGTAGGCATCACCACTTATCAAGGCCCAGAGGCCACTCGAGGATAAGGATTAAAAGCGTGTATAGTAGTCAATTGGACAATATAGTAATTGTTAAGTAATGGAAATTCGGTAAATTTGTTAATTTAAGTGGAACGGCTCATCAAGAACTTGTTTACATTGAACTTGAAGACAACCACGTTGTAGTCAGCTGGTAAGCAGGAAAACGAAAGACACCTCCCACAGGCGTGCAGTTCTAAGAAAGAAACTTTGTTCATGGAATCTCCGTTTTGGTTTAGGCACAGATACAGAGTGTGGAAAATTATTGATAGTGTTTTCAGTTAGACTAGTATTTCTTGTGAAAGTTTGGCGAGGGGGGACCATAGATTGGAGCTCAGACGAGCACTTGCCATGAAAAAAAAAACGATAAAGCAGAGACAGATTCACAGCATCTCTTCTGTGAGAAAGAGGTTGCAGGGAAGAGAAAAGGGCATCCCCTACTAGGCTACGAAGTCTATTTTGAACTATCAAGGCAGGATGAGTCCTTTCTAGCAGATCCTACCCAGATATGGCAACAGTACTCCATCCTTGGACGTACCTGGTTCTTATATAAGTAGAGAATTGTGTCATATTTTTGCTGGGATCAAAGTGTAGTACCTATTCCGGCAGATGCTGCAAGCAAAGACCATATGTGTAGGCAACCTCACATATAAGACCTTGGTCAATCTAGGGGCAACCCTTCATACCAATTGTCACTATCCAACTCCCCTACTCCCCGGGGAGTTGGTCCCCATTTCCCCTTCACTCCTCACTTTAAAAATCGGCCTTGTGCCTAATTTGCTCGGTGGGGGAGCAAATAAATACCATCTGTTCCGGCAGATACTGCACTTTGTGACCATTGCCCTTGTGGCAATTGGTTGTTGGTACATGTAGGGGCAACCCTATATGTACCATCCCCTTCCCTTCACCTCACATAAAAACCGACCTTGTGTCATATTTGGCTTATATGGGGAAGCAAATAAATACCTATTATATATTAGGTACAATATAATAATCAATAGAGAATTGGCTCTATAATAATAATAAATACGAAATCTGTATAAATTAAAATATAAAATTGAAGCATATTTTAAACCGGGCAATGCCGGATGACCTGCTAGTATAAATATAAAGTCGGGGATTAGTGGGGAGGATAAATATATTTTAGGCCTCTCTAAATTCCCCTTCATCATAAACTAATGAAACTATATCATCAGCATTGAATGAGATTAAAAGGGATTAGTGACGATTAAGGATTACAAAGGGGCATAAGTCTGTGCAAAGGAGGGTAAACATTTTCTTTACAGTCAGAAAAAAGAAATTATTAAACAACTAGCAGGGAGACCCAATGTTGTCTGGGATCGAATGATTATCAATGAATGTTTCACGCTCGCATATTTAATCCCATTGTCACTGGAATCGGTGAAATCGCCCATTTTCCAATCAAATCGATTGCTTGCTTGCTCTAGTCGCGGTGTACTGAGACGAAGCTTCACATGTCTTCCCACAGTGATTTAGTCTACAATACATTGTTGTCTACATTGCACTGTAGAAAACGTACTGCTGATTTTATAAAAAAAATTTTTTTATATATAATGGTTGAATAATATGAAAAAGACGAGTATTATGGTGCAATTGTGGTCTAAATAGACGCATTCATTTCAAAAAGCAACCCCCTCAAACGAACATGAGGAGGCAGTAGCGGGTATCTTTATTAACACAAATGTATAAACATTAATTAGGGTTCCCCATTATAAGTGACCATCTCCGTGTAATGCATAATAAATAACTGTATGTTAGTTATCATTTATAGTGAGAAAAT
Source organism: Euprymna scolopes (assembly GCF_053919585.1). Lineage (NCBI taxonomy): Eukaryota > Metazoa > Mollusca > Cephalopoda > Sepiida > Sepiolidae > Euprymna > Euprymna scolopes. Next base: position 18,971,710 of record NC_136512.1, read on the forward strand.
TGTTTTAAGTATTCTATTTAAGATTGTTATTTAAAGTTGATTTATATTTATAATATATTTAATTTCATTTATTTTGGATTATTATTACCGACATCGATTTTTTTAGAAACTGGTTTAGAGTTATTTCTCCTTGGCATCAATTCGTGTGCTGTATGTGTGTGTTCGTATATCCGCTAAAAACATTCGTCAGCCACATCGGACTGGGTCAAAACCGGTACCATCTGAAAGTGTGATCCTTTGGGCACATAATATTTGAAAATTAGAAAAAGATTAATTATGTTATGGGCAGCTGAACCATTTCTTGCAATAGGGGTCACTTTTCACAACACCATTTTTGCAAGTTACGTACGCGTTTATGTTTATAAACATCATTTTTTCAGGGTCATGACGTCATAAGTTGTAGATCAGTGGGCAAAAGCGTTTGCCAATTACCTTTTTCCCCGTTTCAGCTTCGAGCCTGCATACCACGGCTATTTTTTTGTGGTTGTACAGGCACTTACTGCTATTTTGATTGAAAAAAAAGTCGTTTTGATTCATTTTCGGTGGTCCGTTCTTTTCTGGGAGTTGCTCAATATCCTTAGTATAGCAGCTCTGTCCAAACTGAATTTCATGTCCACCCTGCAATGCCGAGTATCTATGCTAGTATATATATATGGATAACAATGCATAATGTTGGTGTGAGTGAGCTATGTAACCCATAAAAACCTCTCCTTTCCCATAGTGAAGTTATCATGGCAAGTTCGGTAGTTCTACATCAAACGGTATGAGCGTGCATAGGGTTCCTATTTATAATTGCCACCCCTGAGGCCCCTACCCCATTGGTGAGGGTGAGCGGTGTCACCTGTCAAACCCTCCCCCCACCTTATGGCGATTTATCTTGCCATATCTGATAACTATAAGTTTAAATCAAATGGCGTTAGTGTACACAGGGATTCCTGTTATAAGTGATCCCCCCCCCCCGTTGGTGGGGGTTGAGCAGTGTAACCCGCCAAAATCTTTCCTTTCCCTTCCCATGGTGGGTTATCCAGACAAATTTTGTAGCTCTATGTGAAACGGGGTGTGAGCGTGCAGAGGGTTTTTCCCATAGGGCCCTGTCCCCATTCGTGTGGTGAGGGGGGTGGTAACGTTATTATACCCAGTTTGCTCCTTGATACCTTTTCTATCATTTTTTTTATGGTCAGTTTATATAATAGTAAACCGTAAATGAGCCTATTCATGTATAGACAGACAAACACACAGACTTGAGCTTTTATATATAACTCGGATCAGCTTGCTTGCTTGGGCGTTTAAACAGTCCATCCGGTTTCTAACTTCCGGTTTCAAAAAATTCGTCTACTTACCTATTTCATGGCCGCCCGGTCTTAAGTCCTATATTAAAAGCCACTGCTGCTATTCAAAGCATACACAGGGTCAACAATATATATTTTTATTTTAACTTATTTTAACGTGTTTTCCTTACATTTGGTTTTGTTTTATAAAAGTTTTGACAGAATTAAATTTGCTTTTTAGATCTTCCATTTGTGTACCTTCGGGAAGATAAACGAAAACGTCATCGATGTATCTGAAATATTCTATGTTTACCGGTAATCTAAATTTGAATGATCCCGATTCTAAAAATTCTAGGAATAAACAAGATAATACCCCACTACTTAGACTTACCTTTTTCCCCCTAATGCAATAATACAGACTAGCGGGACCTGTAGAAATTCCACAGGGGAATCGTTCATATGTAATATAGAAATGTTGCCTTTCTGTAGATGTTCAGTGTAAATGGAGACGGCCTGATATTATTGTAGCTCTTTTGTTTAAACTGCAAAAGTATTTATCTAAATTAGCAGGGACGCCCGGCATAGCCAGGTCGTAAAATACGCTTAAATATATTTTAATTCTTGCAGATTTCGTATATATTATTAAAGAGTTAATGTTCTATCGATTTTTATATGTTATAAAGTTGTGATTTTAAAAATAAAAAAAATATATCCATATGACTTGAGTGTATTAGCTTGAATCGAAACTGAAATCAAAACTTATGAAATAAATATGTATAACTTGAATTCCTTCAGCCATAATCAAAACCGAAACCAAAACTTATGAAGAATTCCATGTAAAATTATTTATGACAAGAAATAGAAGAACATAACAATTAAACGACCCGGTTGTAAGCGTGACACACAAAAGAACATACACGCTATCGTATTAATATATATGTATCACCGATATGACTTATTTCCAATTCAACAATACTTTTTTTTTTTTTTTTTTTTTACATAGGCATAACCACTTACCAAGACTCAGAGGCCACTCGAGGATAAGGGTTAAAGAGTGTATAGTAGTCAATTGGACAACATAGTAATCGTTAGTAATGGAAATTCGGTAAATTTGTTAACAAGTGGAACGGCTCATCAAGAACTTGTTTACGTTGGACTTGAAGACAACCATATTGTAGGCAACTGGAAAGCAGGAAAACGGAAGACAATTCCAAAAAATAATGCATTCAAAGCAAACAAAAGTTTGGTCTTCCTATGAGGAACCCTCTTAGTGGGCTACGATCTTGTTTATTCATAGAATTTATTCTTGAATAGCGGAAGCCCACTAAACAGCCCATCAGAGTAACAAGTGTATTGCTCAGAAAACGAGGAGAAAGTTTGTTTTCCTTAGAATAGATAAGAACAAAATGGTGATAATTTGATATACAGGGTACTGAGATTTGGGAAAATCTTTGTGATACGTTTTTGGCCATAAATTTGGCTGTGAAGGGGTGAAAGTTCAACGATTTGACCTTTGAGAACTCTACCAAACTCCTCCGCCAATTTTGGGTATAAACAATTTAAATTTTAGATATAGGTTCCCTGGACATGGATCAAACTTAGTAACTTGATTTGATAACCCAAAACAATAAATGTAAAGGGGTCAAAGTTTAAAAAAATTGACAGCTTTTTTTTTTTTTTTTTTTTTTTTTTTTTTTTTGCTCAACATACACCTCCAAACACCCGGGCAACACCGGACTGAAATGCTAGTAAATAATAATTTACTTGTTGTATTTTGAACAATGATATTATTCATAAAACTCCCCATGTTTTTCTATCTCTAATTTCAACCTGCATCTCCTCCGAGACAAGATCGCAGAGCAGCATGAGGCAGGTCAAATGAATGCATTATTTTTGTGAACTGTTGTTTTACCCTTGGGCTACGATGGTATTTTTTTTTACACACATTGCCTGCGATGAGGGTGAATTTTTTTCACATCACATAAAATCAAGTCTAGGTTCTTTGAAAAAAATTTTTTATCAAAAATCAATACATTCAAATATGGGTTTCATTCATTGATACAGATAGGGCAAAGAAGAATTCCGTAGTCATTGAAGACATCATTGTTGCAGTTTGTAATAGTAAAAACTAGGTGTTTAAAAAATTAACAGCCAGCGTAGGCTAGGGGTTATAAAAATAGCTACTAAAGGGGAGTAACACTGAATTGTAAAAATTGCTACAAGGGGTCAAAATAAAAGAATTGGAACTTTTGAGACCTAAATAGACTTAAAGTGATCTTTTACGCGTACACAAATATACGTTTACATGTTAAAGTCGATTAATTTTTAATTTTTCTTATCCGTCTAACGATAGATCAAGCAGTAATGACTAAGGCTGAAGGGATCAATGTTTTGGTTTCGATTCTCACTGATGACACCCAAGTCATTTTTTTTTTTAACTTTTGAAAACACTGGGCACAATATAATAATTAAAATATTATTGGCTCTATAATAATAAATACGAAATCTGTATAAATTATATATTAAGCGTCTTTTATGACCAGGCAACATTGAGTGCCCTGCAAGTGTGTGTGTGTGTGTATTCCAGGTAGAAAAATATCCAAAAATTAAGAATAATTGAATTTCAACAAGGGTCGTTGAAAGTGCTCAATCAAAGAGAGCAAATCATTTTTTTTTTTATTATTCTTTACGTAAATACAGCCATAACTTGCTATGATGTGCGGACCGTTTTAATCATATTTGATTTCATCAGGCAAGAAAAATTAAAATACAAAAATTAAAAAGGTTCCAGACCTTTCCAAATTATGAGGAGAGAAAAAATGCCATAACTAGCATGAAGCAAAATTAAAGTTAATTCATTACCCACACAGCAGCAGCCATATAGCGCAATGGTCCATCTCGCCGACTGTTTTGTTATATCGCGATTTGCTTATATGTTATTTGTTTTTGTCGATACGTTTTGAATGAATTCAATTATTTATGAAATACAAGTTGGGAATAATTTTCCCTTTAACCACTTTGGTACCCCCACATGGGGAGCGATATATATATATATATATTGTTTTTAAAATATAATTATCCACTGACACGTGTTTCGTCGTCTACAATTCATCAGATAGGCTGAATATATATATATATATATATATATATATATACGAAACAGTTTTTCATGGCAGATAACTGAAGTTCATAAAATAAGACTAGCGGTAAATTCTTGGAAACAAGCTATTTGTAAGAAATTAAATTACAAGAAAAGGAATTTTTCAAAAAAGGACTTGGAATTACAAATTTTTTTTTTTAAATAGTTCTAAAGATTGCATAACTTCCAACACACACATCCTCACCTACATATATGGATGTGGATACTCAGAAAAAAACAAAAGATTGAATCAATCATCAAGTCCTCTCACTCCCCTCGCAGCACCGTGTTACTTAAATACAGACACAGCACTGCACTGAATGTGTTGCTGTCAAAAAATAAAGATCCAATGGAAAACATGTTACTGCATTGAATACGGTGCCGCTGAAGAAAAGTATACCATGCAATAAAGTTCCAGTTGCAAGCACGTAAATTAGAACCACAACAGCAGAGAAAAGAGATCTGAAATATCCAATATTCACTTGGTTGACATGCTAGGGTCTATCATACTTGATTGTTTACCTATATTGGAGTTCAACAAATCCTGAAGCAGATCCCACGATACCATTTTATCCCTTTGGTTAAAACGAAAACATTATTTATTTATTTATTTATTATTTTTTTTTTTTTACATGGGGGTCACCACTTATCAAGGCCCGAAGGCCACTCAGGGATAAGGGTTATTGCGTGTACAGTAATTAATGAGATAGTATTGTAGTAATCATTAGTATTGGCGGGTTTTGATAGAGTGTCTTAAGGGGGCGGTTTGTCAGGAGTTTGTTTATGTTGGACTTGAAGACGTCCAAGTTGTAGTCAGGTGGGAAACAGGCAAGCGGCAGAGAGTTCCACTGGCGTGCAGTTCTAAGAAAGAAGCTTTGCTCATGGAGTCTACGTTCAGATTTAGGCACCGATAAAGAGTGGGGAAAATTATTGACAGTAATTTCAGCCAGACGGGGGTTTCTCGTGAAAGACTGGCGAGGGGGGGGGACGAGGGATTGGAGCTCAGACGAGCACCTGCCATGGAAATAACGATAAAACAAAGACAGGCTCGCAACGTCTCTTCTGTGGGAGAGAGGCTGCAGGGAAGAGAAAAGGACATCCCCCACTAAACCACAGTCTATTTTGTACTCTGTCAAGGCAAAATAGGCTGTTTTTAGCAACTCCTGCCCAGATGTGGCAGCAGTACTCCATCCTTGGACGTACTTGGCTTTTATACAGATAGAGAATTGCATCAGTAGTGAGATATCTTCATAGTTGTTGTTTCACCATGTTTCGGCCAACTTATCCTCTGGCCTTCTTCAGGTGATTAACCGCAACGGGATAGGAATGCTGAGTCTTGTAGCTTATCCACAATAATTACTGCCTTCCATAGCTATTGTTGTCTCACCACGTTTTGGCCAATCCTCTGGCTTGCTTTTGCATAGGATTGAAACTGCTATCTTCAGACAATGCTTACCTGGAATGGTAAAAACTCAATGCCTCTATCCACTGCGCCACGGGCTCCAAAGGGCAAAAAAAGAAAATAATATATAAACATATTATCTAAATAATTTCCTTATTGTGTAACATTACACGCATACACACGCATTAACATACATAGACACCTGGAACCCAACACGTAGCAGTGTACATCACACAAAACAGAACAATAACTTGACTCATTTTCTTTTATAACGACATTTCCTCATGTGACTTCTCATTATGGTTGTGACGTCACCCATGTCTCTAACGTGATCGTCTTCTCTGATGCCTGTCCTCTCGGACGTCTCTATCTCTCCGTTTTATAGTCTTTTCCTTTTTTTCCTTACTGTGATCTCATTTCGCTCATGGCTCGGTATTTGCATTTGTTTACGCTCTGTTACAATCGAGGCTTCCCAAAACCCTTGTATGAGTTTGTGACTTTTTTTTTTTTTTTTTTTTTTTTTTACAGTGATCACCACTTATCAAGGCCCGGAAGCCACTCAGGGATAAGGGTTATTGCAAGTACATTAAATTAGTGAGGAGATTTGCTGAAGTGTTTACTTAAGGGGGCGGTTCATTAGGAATTTGTTAACATTGGACTTGAAGACATCCAAGTTGTAGTCCGGAGGGAAGCAGGCAGACGGAACAGAGTTCCACAGGCGTGCAGTTCTAAGAAAGAAGCTTTGTTCATGGAATCCGCGTTTTGATTTAGGCACAGATATAGAGCAAATGTATGTGGACGTCTGGTGCAAATGCATACCCCACGATATTGCTTCAGCTTTGTTTAGACTGAAACATGTTTGTATATGTATGATGGTTAATGTAACTCAAAAATATATTTTATTTTACGAACCATGATAAGAGTTTGTGACATTCTTTACATTCCATCGATATCTGGCTTGAGTGCACCCCCCCCCATCCACAATATTATTGTACCACCTTTGTTTAAACTAAGAAATACTTGTCTACGGATGCTGGTTAATGGGAATCTATCTTCAAAACCATTGAAAGAGTTTGTAACATTTCAATTTTATGGACATCTGAGGCGAACGCAGACCCCACAATATTATTGTGACATCTTTGGACAGGACATCTGCAAAGTGTATTAAAATTCGAGTTTCATGTTGTACAATTTGGAACGATAAAATTGTCGCCACAGAAAAGATGACATGATTCCATTTCCGTTTGATGAAAACCGGTTTTCTTTTTTTTATGTAGACCATGTACTAGTTGGCTAATTGTGTACAAATACCAAGAGTGATAGGAACATTCTATCATGTCTGAAAGTGACAGAATGTTCAATGAGTGAGATCGGAGACGAGCCGCTGTACAACTCATGCTCTCTACCGATCTAAGTTATGACAACAGGACCATTGCCAGCACCTTAAAAATACAAATCTGGACAGTTAAACACTTGAGGGCACAGCTCAATGCATTGGACAACCTGCGGTTATAGCCATTGGTGTCGTTTCAAGTGAAGTACCCATCATGCCGCCTCACGTCTTCTAAGTCAGTTTGAAAGTCAACACCAAAGTGCACCTGGATGTGCTGAAAAGTGTGGTGATCCCCTGTTGCAATCAGGTAGCCGCTGAGTGTGGCAGCAGGATTCGGTACAGGCCCACAAGTCTAAAGAGACCCAAGTTTGGCTTAGAAGAAGGCTATGACTTTGTACCCTTTCTTTCACTGCACCTCACCCCATCCTCCCAACTTGGACCCACTAGACTACTTCGTTTGGTCATACATTGAGAACATCACCAACATGACCTCCCACAACACCAAAGTTAGCCTGACCGCCGCCATCCGCAGAGTATTTGCCAAGCTCCTGCCAGTGCTGTGGAAAAAGAATGCTCCCATTTCAGGACCCGTATCTATGTGATGATTGAGGTAGAAGGCGGCTACATTGAATACATGTCAGCTCTACTACATAATCGGTTTACTCAAATTGATTTTTTCAATAAAATGTTTTAAATACAGCTGTAGCGTGGTTTTCTTTAGGGCGACAATTTTATCATTTTACCCTGCACACAAATGCGTCAGCAAATAAATTTTTTTTTTGGAAAAATATACCATTTGCAATGCATCCTCATCGATGCCTTAATCCAATCTTTTAAAAAGTGTGTGTGTGTGGGGGGGGGGGGTGATAATACACACATGAAGATGAAACCACTTTGACGTAATATTATCAAGATTATCACCCTCAGTTAAATCACCCCAATCAGATATCGTTAGTCATAAAGAATCCGTTTGCCTCCCAACATGACAAGACGAAAAAGAGTAAAACAGGCACAGAGATGCGATATTCCGGCGATGGAACAGAGGTTGAAGCTTTGCAGACAATGAGAGACCTATTAGATTTGAGACTTTTTTTTTTTTTTTGAGCTTGTCTAAGAGTAAGAGACTAATGGTAGATGCACCGGTATTGATGTGGTAACAGCACGCCATGCATGGACAAATTATGGCTTTGTAAATATATAATCTATCTTTAAAACCCTTGTAAAAGTTTGTTTGTTCTTTTTTACATGGGGGGGGGTCACCACTTATCAAGGCCCGAAGGCCACTCAGGGATAAGGGTTATTGCGTGTACAGTAATCAATGAGATAGTATTGTAGTAATCATTAGTATTAGGGGTTTTGATAGAGTGTCTTACTTAAGGGGGTGGTTTGTCAGGAGTTTGTTTATGTTGGACTTGAAGACGTCCAATTTGTAGTCAGGTGGGAAGCAGGCAAGCGGCAGAGAGTTCCACTGGCATACAGTTCTAAGAGAAAGAAGCTTTGCTCATGGAATCTACGTTTGGATTTAGACACAGATAAAAAGTGGGGAAAATTATTGACAGTAGTTTCAGCCAGACGGGTGTTTCGTGAAAGATTGGCGAGGGGGGGGGCGAGGGATTGGAGCTCAGACGAGCACCTGCCATGGAAATAACGATAAAACAAAGACAGGCTCGCAACGTCTCTTCTGTGGGAGAGAGGCTGCAGGGAAGAGAAAAGGACATCCCCCACTAAACCACGAAGTCTATTTTGTACTCTGTCAAGGCAGAATAGGCTGTTTTTAGCAGCTCCTGCCCAGAATGTGGTAGCAGTACTCCATCCTTGGACATACTTGGCTTTTATACAGATAGAGAATTGCATCAGTAGTGAGATATTTTCATTCTAGGGACATCCAGTGCAAATACAGACCTTACAATATTATTACATCTGTGTACAGAACAGATACTACACTTTAACTTCTCTTTTTCTAAAAGTATATAATATATAAAGAATTGGTAAAGTTGTTAGAAGCATCATCATGAAAGCTTAAAACTTTGAATAAACAGGCAAACTGTTTTGAAGCACCTTAAGATGCAAATATTTTATAAAAAGTAAAGATCATTCAAATTGTCTTAGGGTTTTTTTTTTCCTTCTTTTAAAACATGAGATATTCCTTATTAATTTTCCTATTTACAATGCCTCCCCACGGGACAGAGTTAGACACCAGGGTCGTTTTTTAACGTGGAGAAAAGGTTGGTTGGTTGGTTGTTTTTGTTTTACGGCATATCAACCCTTTGTGGGTTATTTAATGCCGAATCCAAAGATTTAAGAAAAAATTTTTAATAGAATATATTTGTTGTTTTCAAGTCGGTTTCTATTTAACCCATAGTTGGAACCCTAACAGGTACTACCACTCCGGGTCAGAGTGGACCTGGGAACAATGGTAATTAAAGGGTGGCTCCACACTCCCCAAAGCCCGCAAGCTGGGGCCTCACCACTGGATATAGTTTAAGGTCATATCTAGGACCCCCATTGAGGGACTTTTACCCTCTACAGGGGGGCAGTCGGTGTATTCTAATGCCCCACCGACAGGGCCGTGGAGAAAAGGAACAAAAATAAAAATTGTCTCGGTCGTGAAGGATTTCTCCTCCACTGACAGAACAAGAAATTGAAGTGCAGCATCTGAAGAACAGATGGTATTTATTTGCTCTCCCACCGAGAAAATTAGGCACAAGGCCGATTTTTAATGTGAGGAGTGAAGGGAGGGGGAAGGGAAAAAGGGGACCAGCTCCCGAGAGGTGGGAAATGGGAGCTGGTTAATGGTCAGGCATGTGGGGTTGCCCCCACATCTGGTCTTTGCTAGTCATAGCTAGTCATAGCTTGCAGCATCTGCCGGAACAGATGCTACACTTTGATCTTGACCAAAAGGCTAAAATATGTATATGTCTTATTAATTTTGGATAATAACATATCCTTCATCGGAGAATGAAAGAGTTAATTTGTTTGTTTGTTTTTTATTTCTCGTAAATAAAATGTCTTCATGTCGTGACTATTTTGATGTTAACGCACACGATATTTGTTAGAACTCTTCGCTGAGCTTTTAGTCACATATTTGTCCTAACGTTAAAATAATTTGTAAAGCCCTTAGAAGCCTCATCATTAAAACGACAACAATCTAAAAACTTAACAGAAACTGTTTTCAAAACATTTTAAGATGCAAATATTTTATTAAAAAGAAAAAAATTGAATTTTTTTTTTTTTAAACTAAATATTTACATGTTTTCAAAGCAGTTTGTCTGTTTATTTAAAATTTTTAAATTATCAATAAAATATACATTTTAACAAATTAAGCACAAGGTCATTAAAAGTGTGAAGAAAAACACTACACGTTGTTCCTAGCCCGAAGGTCAAAAAAGTGTATTTCAGTTAAAGTACTAGGACTTATACTTTGGATTTTAGGACATACGGTCAAAGAGTATGCCACAGGCATGGCCAAACCTGTGCACGTTCACTGCTTTATCATTATTATTATTTTTTTTTTTTTGCTTTCATTTTGAGGAGTTTTAAGCAGGCAGTTTTTGCATTGTCCTAAATGTAGTAAGGGTGTTTCTAATGAGGGGCCCCCACTTTACGGGGGCTCAAGAAGGAAGGGCACTTGTGAGTTTGGTTTAATCTTTAGAAATGGGAAGCAACACCAAAAGCTATTAATACCTACTGATATTTAACTTCCTCCCCATTAAGAAAATTGGTGACACAAGGTCATTTATAATGTTTGGGCTGGGGTAGCACTTTGCAATGGCCAGGCCTTGTTCCATAAATAACAACATACCCTTCGACACACCCACGCAAGAGTGCGTGGGAATGGATACATTTTCTTGAAATAAGTATTAAGGCCAAGTGGAATTAGCATCTATTAACATATGTGTGTAGAACTGTATTAAACCATCAGCCAAAAAATATTCGCCATCTAGTGGCGATTAAATATAGCGCTAAGTATTGAACATGCATAACTTTACATTGCAACAGATTTTACAGCATCTATTGCACTTTAAAAATTAACAGTTTGCAGTCAACTGAAATCCATTGAAAATTAATAATTTAGTAATTTACCATTTTTTAATTAAATCAATTCAATCAATTAGGACAAATATATTTGTGTGTGTGTGAGTTCGTTCCTTATAGATTCCGAAATGACTGAACAGTTTTTTTTTTGTTGTTTTTTTTAATTTACAGAACTTTAGTGTATAAGTCTGGAAGTGATCTTTAAGTTTTGTCTCAGAAATACCCACGATAATTATCGTTAATCGAAACCGTTATTTTAATTTATCTATCATCGGTAAAGCCATTGTTTCCATGTCGTCGCTTAGCAACAACGATAGAATAACAGGCCGTGAAAATTCTATTGTGGGTAAGTTGATAGCGTATTTATTTATTTATTTAGTTTTTGCATTTTTAATCAAAATATTATATTTGAGCCTATTTTACGACCAGAAAAAACCGGGTGACCTGCTAGTATATATATGTCTGTGGAAATTTTTTTTTTTTTTTTAAATTATATTTCACCTTTTATTTATACCAATCCTTAATTTGTGAAGCTCAATGTAATTTCAAAACAAATAAATAAATAACAAAAGTCTATATTCCAAAGTTCATGATGTTGACCATCTTATAATCTATTCCTAATTGATTGATAGTATAAAAAAAGGGGGTTATCATTCCCACTTACCTCCCTTTAATACACTAACAATCTAAAAATAGGGTCTGTCTAATTAACCAATCAGGGACCCCCGTTTATCGGGTTCGCTTTTAGAACAATAGTCTCTTCCTCTTTTAACCACAGCTCGTCCATGAAGCAACAGGTAGGAAAATTCCTCTCCTAAAATGTTGTGTCTATACGAACATTACAAGAGCCGTCTAATTCTTTGGACGTAAAAGAACTTTATAGTTGGACTTTCTCCAAAGCCGCAAACACAATAAGTTTTGCAAAACTTGTAAATTTTATTGTTTTAATAATTAATACAATTTTTTCTATATCCTGTTTTGTGTCATTAGTGAATCCCCTTTGTTTCAGTCTCCTCCAACGAACTTTGCGGCAATTTTCGGACTACAACCTCCATTTTGCCAGTAATTGCTTTAATAGTTGTTATTTCTTCAGAGGAGTTCAGAGCAGAACAGATTTATTGATTGATATAATAATTAAATGAATGATTTTGTGCTACGAACCAGGTACTGTCAAGAATTGTGCATGTCAACGTACTGAGGAAAATAAACGGTAAGATGGTCAACATCTTGAAATTTGGATTCTAGACTTTTGTCATTTATTTGTTATAGGGTGACCCCCCAAAAAACAGAGGACAGTCAATTGTTTTTCTGAGCATTTTACAGTCAACGGAGAAAAAACGGCAAAAGACCCTAGTGTTTTGATGTGATGTTTTGAATATAATAAACTAGTTATGACCAAAGTTTCATTTCATTCAGACAAAACACTAAGAAACGGGGCCTAATTAGAGTTGGGGCCCGTTTTTTTTTTTGGGGGGGGGTCACCCTGTATATATATATATATATATATATATATATATACACACACACACATTACAGAAATGAATAGATACTAAGACAAACATTTTTCCTAAGATTAATATATGCTTATTTATATTTACAGATAAGACTAGTGCTGAAATAACAGAGCATCCCATGAAAATTACATCTAACAGCCTTAAAGCATATCACGAACCAAAGGAGCATCGGACCGTCAGAATTTCTGTGAGGACGAATCGTGAGTCAACATAAAGATGGTATAAGTTAAAGCAAAAAAGCAGGAAATCTTTCAATACTCATTTCTACTGTTAATAAAGTGATCGTACAATTCACGCAAGAGAACAAAGAGTGCACAAAACCTCATCCAGGTCGCCCCGGGCCTCTGAAAGAACCTTGCGTCTTGTGAAAAGAAATGTTGAAGCTCCTCGGTGCAAAGCCTCTGACATTGCAACACAAGCTGGTGTCGGTCCTAGAACAGCTGCCAGGTATCTTCACAAGTTGGGCTATTATGGTAAAGCTGTGAAAAGGAAACCTCTTCATCATCCTGCCAATATCAAGTACAGAAAAGATCCCCGAGATCCTTTAAGATGGGCGCGGTGAAAGACTAAAAGCTTCTAGTAAGAGTACTAGATGTTTCTCAACCCATTTCCTTTGGGATTCACAATTCATTCGATCTTTGTTTTCAAACTACTTATTCATAACACGATCTGCAATGTGAACTATTTACGCATGCGCATTCGTGAAACAGTTAAAAATTTGATGACTTACACGAACCAATTTTTTCCAATTTTGAACCTCTAGCCGTCCTTTTTTCCAGATAAAAACAGATTAAAAAGTTTTCCACATGTCTGAATATCCTAGATACTAGTGATGGGACGATTCCAATATTTTTCCGATTCCGATACAATTACCAATTCTGTACTAAATTCACGATTCCGATACAATTACCGATTCTGATTCTTTATAAATCTCTAAATATTTTACTATAAAATTGTTGGGTTTTTTTTTTTTTTGTCCCGATTACTGTAAAAACACATCTAAAATGTGCATATATTTTCTCAAACGTAAAAAAACACTTGTGAGGGGGTGATCTATACATTTTAGTCTTACTGGAAGTTTAAAATCAATAAATATTTATTTTTTTATTGTTGCTAGAAGCAGTGGAAAGAAGTTTTATAAAAACAAAATCAAATAAAATAGATAATTAGAGGAATCGGTTTTGGCATCGGAAAACACGCTCAAATTTTCTCCCGATTCCAATACCTCAAAAAGCTGATTTTTCCGATTCCTGATGCCAATTAATCGTCCCAACACTACTAGATACCAAATTTCAAGTCTGTAGATCAAAAATTCGTTGAGTATGTAGGTTGAGAAGTGACCACACAGACACACTTTTGTAGATATGAACACATTTCTATGAACAGCATTAGTTGCACTGCGACTGAATTATTACCGAGGATTTCCGAGTAAATGTAAGCACTGCGTTTTGCACGCATATGCGCCACAAAATATCGAGTTCTTATATTTTTCTTATCTTACTAGGTCTAAAGAACTTATCAGTGCATTAAAAAGGGGTGTTTAGCTTACTAACTTAAGTATCTATCAGCTGAGAGAACAGATTCGGTATAGGCGGTGGGGGGGGGGGCGCTCAGGGTGAGGGAGTCATACATGAAAACAGGAACTGTCAAAAAAAAAAAAAAAAAAAAAAAAAAAAAAAAAAAAAAAGGTAAAGGCGTAATTGGGCTACTGAATATCTACACTTATATTCAGTAGCCCAATTACGTCAGCAGCTGAAAGGGGCGCATTTAGCATGGCACAGTATTCAACATCATTTTTTTTAAACATGTGCTGTCATCTTTAGTGCTGTGCTATCCGACCTCAGAATACTGCCCTGCAGCATGGTCTTGTTCTGTTCATGGTGCAAAGATTGATGTCGAGCTTAACAAGGCTTTAATGCGTTGGACGGCTTCATTCATTCATTTATTCAAAAACCAACCAACCTATCTCTGCTATCAGGTGTTTGTTTATCACTCTTTCTCTCAAACCCATCCTCATCACTTTGTCCCATGTTTTCTTGGCATTCCCCTATTAACTGAGTGGCTTACGGGCCTTGATAAGTGGTGACTATCTTGTAAAAAAAAACAAAAAAAAAACAAACTGACCCTGCTACCTCAACTGTTCTAGATCAACTAACCCAATTGATGTAAGTTCAGAATTCAACCTATTTAAAAAATAAATAAAATAAATAAATACAGGATAATCTTTATGAATAATGAAATGTCAATCCAAAAATCACGTAAATTGATCATTCAAGTATGTGTGTTTTTTTTTTGTTTTTTAACTAAGAAACCCAAATTTCATAAACGAAGAAAGAACTGTATCACTCCGCCATATTTTAAATTCATCACTGGTTTCTTTCTTTTTAGCAACCTCTCTAGAAATACATCAAAATCAGCCTTGTAATGACTACGATTTGCAATTATTAATAGCTTCGAATGTGGCTATCTTTATATCCGTCCAGTGTGCTCTCCAGCCTCTCTTTGGGGAGGAAGTTGAACCTATCTCGCCTCTCAAACCTGAACTTAGTGGGAAGGGAAAAATAAATATTAACTTCACCTACAGACGCTTGCTCTCCCATGATTTACCTCTGTCAAAATCGACAACAACAAGGCTCTTCTGACAGAGAAAGAAAACCTCCCAGCAGGCTCTGAACTTCCCTGGAAAAAGTGATTAACACTAAACCAGGCTCAAGTGAAGGTTGCAAAAAGACAACTGAAAATTACTGAATATTTAGTGCACAGACTTGAAACTTGGTATTTGGACCTCAGAAACATTTTCGATTTGTTTTTTTAGCCGGTAAAAATAGGTGCTAAAGGGGTAGAAATTGAAATAAAATGAACAGTTGACCATCGCAAGAGTAAATTGACTAATTCTGAGCATGCGTATATATACATTTTTAGCTTGAGGTCGCTTAACTTTAGCTTTTTTTTTTTTTTTTTTTTGATTCACCTTGCAAAAGTTCAGATAGTAATAATTAGGGTAATGACAACAGCATATTCTTTTCATTGTTTTGATTCAAGTATATATCCGACACTGACACAATTAACCGACAACCACATCACTACTTAAAATCATATAAAGATATCAATGGATATATACCCAAGAATCAAAACAAGGAAAAGAATATGCTGTTGTCATAGTCCTAGTAATAATGAAGGTTGAAATGCTAAGGCTGGAATGTTGAATGTTTTGGTTTCGATTCCAGTTAATGGTACTCAAGTATTTTTTTTTTTTTTTTTTTTTTTTTTACTTTTTAAATTATTCCTACATACATTGGGTAAAATATAATAATCAATAGAGAATTTGCTATATAATAATAAATACGAAATCTGTATGAAGTAAAATATAATTTAAGCATATTTGACGACCGGGCAACGCCGGGCAGCTTGCTAGTACCATTATAAAATATAAATAAAATATAAAAAACAAAAACTTGATAGCTAAATATTTAGAGGCTTTAAAAGAATCTAAATCAGAAATTTAGAACAGAATCGCTAATTTATATTATTATTCATCGGACTACTGTTCTCATCTTGAGTGTGATTTTCACAACGTTTCGGTCGATATAACCTCCGACCTTCTTTAGGTGTATCTTGTCGAACTCAGGAATGTTTCTGTCGAACTCAGGAATTTGGACGGAATTTCGAGCAGAACCCTTTATTTACTTCACGGGGGTAGCCTGCTCTTGTTCCGTCAGCCATGACTGGATAGAGCTCCTAAGTAATAATAATAAAAAAAATAAAAATAATAGTAATAAAAATAATAGTAATAAAAATAATAGTAATAAAAATAATAGTAATAAAAATAATAGTAATAAAAATAATAGTAATAAAAATAGTAATAAAAATAGTAATAAAATAATAGTAATAAAAATAAAAATACAAAAGAATAATAAAAATAATAATATACAAATAACCAATCTTCATCTCAAAAATTCAGAAAGAATCGGTAATTATATTGGAATTGGCAAAAAAATGTTTGAATCGTTCCATTACTAGTTAATGTGACCGCTTCTTCAGCTTGACTCGGCAGTTATTGGAGGTGTGAAGCAATAGCTCAACCTAAGCTCTAGTGTAGGCTAGAGAGAGCGAGTCATGAAGCGATTCTGGAATCTCACCGTTTTTCAAACACATCTGCAATATTGAGTGAATATCTATGAGGGTCGTTCAAAAAGTAAAACCTCCTATTTTTTTAAACTCAAAATGTTGAAGTGCTACGTAGACAAAAGTGGTACCATTAAAACGAGCGACCTTTTCTGCTCCAGAATTTTTTTTTATTTACATAGTTACCACCATTCTTAATACACTGCCCACGAGATGAATGGATGGCTGTGCATGAGCGTCTGGAGCACACTGTCATACAAATGTCATTCCAAAAGTAAAGCCTCCAACTTTTTTTTTTTTTTTTAACTCCAAAAGTTGAATATCTACAAAGACAGGGCTGGTATCATTAAAATGAGTGACCTTTTTTGTGATCCAGAATTTTTTTTCTACATAGTCACCACCGTTCTTATGCACTTTTGCCAGAAATTCAATGACGCATCTCTGCTTCTGGTGCACACCCATGACAGTGGTTACTTCTTTAGAGTCTCACACCATCAATATCTGCAACAAAGAGATGAAACTTTGAGGTCATGAATGCATAGGTTCAGCCATCATAACAATGCAATTTGCAATCTCTTTTGATCCATGTGGGTGGAATAAAAAAATAGGAGTCATTACTTTTGGAATGCTCCTTGTATTTCCGGTCCATTTACAAGTTTTGCCAGAAAAAGGCATTTTAAGCCATTGTAATTTATTCAATGCATATCACCATGGTTAATTAATAACTTTTTTCTGTCAGATTATTAAAGCATCATTTATATTTTTCTGCAATATTCTGACGAATATTGACTCAACAGAAGGGAAATCGTCTTCCACCATGATAATGCTTGTTCTCACACAATACTATTGACCAAAGATATCCTAGCAGAATTTGGTTGGGAAATTTTGTTCCATCCTGCATATTCTTCTGACCTAGATCCCTTTGAATATCACTTATTAGAGAACTCGCCTGGGTGCATTGGCATTGCCTGGGTGTTTGGAGGTGTGTGTCGAGCAAAAAAAGTGGTAGTAAGCAGGCAGGCAGGTCCGAACCCGTACCGCGGAGGAGGAAAAGAACAAAAAAAAAAAAAGTGACGTCTTTGTCATTGCATCTATTGCCAAACTGGAAGTGGCGGAAGTTTAAATTAAGGCTAGTCAATTGAAAAGAGGGGATGACCAAAACATAGGAAACAAGATGTCTTAGTACATGTGTACCTATCTGAAAATCTATCTCTAATATATAAATGTCACTTTATATGTGTGTGTGTGTGTGAATGAGTTCCTCATAGGTTCCAAAACGGCCGAGCGTATCTTTAGCAAATTTCACACAAAAGTAATTTATATTTTTGGGCAGTGTTCTTAGATATGTTTGTACAGAAATTCATCAGATAAGTATCGAAAATCAAAACGATCCGATCCTAAAAATAGTCTTTCTTTTTTATAGATAAAAAAGAATTTTTACAAGGAAATATTTTACGTTACATTCTCAGCAAATCATTTTTTCTTAACCCCCCCCCAAAAAAAAAACAGCTATTATCATCTTGACATATAGCTCAGTTGTAGAGTATTCGACTATAGATCGAATGATCCTGGGTTCAAACCTGGGTGCATCTCATTTTATTTTCATTTTTTTTCTTTTTAAGGAGTTCAATTTATGATAAAAGAAGAGTACCATTTAAAATCGCTGCAAATCATTTTTTCATTTGCATATTTTAAAACTAAACATTAATCAGAACTGACTTTTCCAGGGCATTCATTGTCACACCTAAATATCAGCTGACGTGATATTGTAAACAAAAACAAACGGAATTTGATGAACGGCATTATCATTATCATTTATTTATTTATTGCAAATTAGTCCACCAGACAAATTAATCCTCATAATATATAATATTCAATAGAGGATTAATTCTATAATAATACATACGCAATCTGTATAAATTAAAATATCATATTTATGCGTATTGTACGACCAGGAAATGTGTGCAAAAAGATGTTAATCAGAAAAAGGAAAAATGGATAGTGATGAAAAAATAGGTAATACTTAGTCGGGGTTGGAGTTGATAACCAATGGCTAAGTATATTAAGAGGGGCGTGCAATAAGTAATGCCCTTGACCTACTTCCAGTTGTCTGATCTAGCTGAAATTTTGCATGTGCAATGATTTATATCTCTACGGGTTATGTGGCAAATTACAGCTCTGAACTAATTGTGGTTTCTGTTTTACAGGTGTTTGAACTGAGTCAGGTGTGAAATGGAGCTTGTTGAATGTCGAGCAGTGATCCGGTTTTTGTATTTGAAAGGACGCACACCACAGGAGTCTTTTGATGAAATGAACAAACTTATGGTGATAATGTCCCATCATATGACCTTGTAAAACGCTGGCATCGTGAATTCAAACATGGCCGGAAGTCTGTGGAAACAGCTCCCAGACCTGGTCGACCACCTTCTGCCATTGATGAGGCATCTGTCCATCAAGTTGAGGCTGCCATTTTGGAAAATCGGCGCATTACTATTTGCCAAATAGCCCAAGATGTAAAGATTAGTACAGGGTCTGTGGAAACTATCATTCATGACCATTTGCATATGCATAAGGTGTCTGCCAAATGGATTCCCAGGTTGCTCACACAATTCCAGAAGCGAGAACGCGTGGAGTGCTCGAGGATGAATTTGGAGATGTGCCAAGAAGAGGAGTCAAAGTTTTTCAAAAGACTGATTACACAGGATGAAACCTGGGTGCATCACTATGATCCAGAGACCAAAGCCCAGTCAATGCAGTGGAAGCACTTAGACTCACCACCTCCAAAGAAGGCAAGGGTGCAGCCCTCCGCTGGCAAGGTCATGCTCACACTGTTCTGGGACCAGGACGGACTAGTGATGACAGATTTCCTCGCAAAGGGTACCACAATTACAGGAGCCTATTATACTTCACTTTTGACGAAATTAAGGGAAGCTATCAAAATCAAGAGGCGGGGAAAGATCAGGAAAGGTACCCTCCTCCTGCAGGACACGCTCCGGTCCACAACTCTCATGTCGCCAGATTAGAATCATGGATGTGTGGTTATGAAATCCTTCCCCATCCTCCCTACTCTCTTTACCTTGCACCCTCTGACTTTCACTTCTCCCCTTCTATGAAGTTGTTTTTGAAAGGAAAGCATTTCTCAGATGATGCAGCCTTGATTTCTGAAGTCACGTCGTGGTTGGAGGACCAACCTGGGGTGTTCTACAAAAATGGTCTCAAGAGCTGCATGAAAGGATGGAAGAAATGCATAACTCTGGGTGGTTCCTATGTAGAGAAAGACTAATAACTGTACCAAGTTTCGTTGCTCCACTGCTATGCGAAGTGGGTCAGGGGCATTATTTATTGCACACCCTACATATATGGAGTGAGATTTTTGCAAAATTGTTTAAGGAGTAAGCGAGAAACCTGAAGGACGAAGGCACTTGTGATGATCTTTCGGGGGAAAGAGGATTAAGTAATCAACATGGTGCAGTTCGGAAGGTCGAAAGAGTGGTTTAAGTTATTCCGGTGTATGACTAGTGCCTTAGTGGGCTTATTGCTTTTAAAGAGAAAAAACGTTAACCAGAAAAAAAAAAAAAAAGTCGGAGTTGATAATGTAGTGCTGTCTGTTAAATTACATTTAGTGAGATTTTTGCAAGATATTTGGTTAAGGAATAAGAGAAAAGCCTGGAGGGGGAGGAGGGCACTGTTGATTGTTGATGATCGCACTACATGGGATAGAGGATTTATTCCTAAGTAAGGTGCAGTTTGTAAGATCGAAAGAATGGTTTAAATCATTCCTATGTATGAGTAATGCATTAATGGGATTGTATTTATAATGGATAATATACTATTTTATATATTACGTGTATAATCCAATAGTACGTTGTGAAGCAAATAAAAGTTAACGTGTTTTTGATTGCTAGAAGATGGTTTGAAAGCATCAAAGCACTTAGGGAAGCAGATGGTTTATAATTTGGCGTTTCCTTTGAACTTAGATTATCTGTATTATCTGAACGGAGAGAAGAAATCCAAGAAAAATGTTTTTGCAAGACATTTTCCACTTTTAGTTTCCTTTTGATGGCGAATTATTTCTTGTTTTGTTTCTACATTGTTCTGCTCTGAGGGGTTTACTTAAAATACTTTCGGCTTTTATAGATAAAAGATATCCCAGAACCTCCATTATATATATGTGTGTGTGTGTGTGTGTGTGTGTGTGTATGTGTGTGTGAGTGTGTGAGTGTGTGTGTGTGTGAGTGTGTGTGTGTGTGTGTGAGTGAAAGAGGGTTAGAGAGACACAGTGGGAGTTTGAGAATGAAAGAGAGCCTGCACACGAGAATGAGGAAGAGAGCAAGTGCGAGAAAGACAGCGAGCACAAAGGAGAAAAAGAGAGGAATAGAGGGAAAACGAGCGTAAGAGAAAAAGAGAGAAAGAAAGAGAGAGAGAGATACAGCATGTCAGAGAAAGAAAAAGAGAAAGCGTGCACGAGCAAGAAAGAGAAAAAGAAAGAATGAGAGGGAGAGAAAGAGCACGCATGATAGAGAGAGTGCACGAGATAGCGAGCGCAAGAGAGAGAGAGAGGGTGTGAGAGAGATAGGGTGAGAGAGCGAGCGAGAGAGAGAGAGAGAGAGAGAGAGAGAAAGAGCGAGCGAGAGAGAGCGACTAAGTATGGCTGAGACAAATGTGTAGGAGTGAATATTAGTGAGAAAAAAGACCGAAAGAATGCGAGTAAAAGTATACGGGTGTGTTAGATATAGAATGTAAGAAAGAGTGCATCTGCATCGGAGAATATATATATATATAGAGAGAGAGAGAGAGAGATTATATATAGATATATATGTGTGTATGAAAGGAAAAAAATGCTTGCGCGCAAGAGAAAAAGGGAGAATAAATAAAATACAAAGAGAGAGGAGAGGGATGGGGGCAATGAAAGTTACCATTCACCTTGACTATTTTAAGAAATGATTAACAATTCACGTTTTCTTTTTTTTTTTTTTTACATTATCTCCAAATTTATTGTATCTTTTTTATCGGCCCATCCTTGGCTAAGAAATCATCCAACCTTCAACTTACACTGGTTGAGAAAGGAAGCGGGGATAATCCAGACTTCGAAACTCAGTATCATAATTATACGTGGGTGGTGGGGGATGGACGAAAGCGTCCCCCCCCCCCAAAAAAAAAAATAAGTAAAAATAAAATAAAACAAAAAAATAAATATTAATTTTATTTATTGCGGACTATTATCCTAATCTTGTTTCACAACCGCGTTCGGCCAACTATTCCTCTGGTGATTGCGATTGTCGGACTGACTTGGTTGTTATAGTCACAACGTTTCAGCCGCTTTGCCCTCCGGCCTTCATCAGGTGTTTTGTATCGAACCCAACCCTTCATTATTATTACAGGGGTACCGTGTTCGGACTCCAGCTAGGCTCTGGGACATAGTTGCTGATTCTGTTTTGAATGTTACTTTTTACTGCCTTCGTTCAGGATTGAACTCAGCACCTTTGGGTAACCGTAAACTTTGATACAATGTCTAGGACCACTCGGCCATATGTCACTAGCAAATGGTTCCCCAGTTCGATACGAAACACCTGATGAAGGCCGGAGGACAAAACGGCCGAAACGTTGTGACTATAACAACCAAGATGAGGAAGTCAGTCCGACAATCTCAATCAATGAAAACATCTCATCTAAAAAATACAGACAATTACTATTCCTCTGGTCTTCGTCGGGTGGTAACCGCGAGGGAATAGGAACTCTGAATCTCCTAACTGCATCCGCTGCAATTAATGCCTTCCGTTGTTGTTGTCGTCTCACCACGTTTGGGCCAAGTAAGCCTCTGGCCGGCTTTGGGTAGGATTGAAACCGCTATTTTCAAACAATTCTCACCTGGAATCGTAAAGATTCAACGTCTCTATCAACTGCGCCACGAGTCCCAAAGGGCGATCAAGATTGAATTTTTTTGGTCTTATTTTGGCCATGTTTATTATCTGATCTTCCATGGTCGGGTCTGTACCGAATATTATACGTATTATTTAATTGGAATCCATTATTGACAAAAAGTCCGCAATAAATAAAGTTTATATTACTTATCTCAATAATGAATTCTAATTAAATAATATATAAAAAATAAATAAATAAAATTATCATTGTACCTAAAGAATTGACAGTCGAAATGAACCTTCATCCTCACAAGGGCAAAATCTGACACGAGGTTCCTTCCAAGTACGGGAGAGGGAACACACAGAAGTAACACGTGACCAATCAACGAATAATCTGAAAGCCTTCTCAGCATTCTCTAAGAGACGTAAGAGGCAAGCAATACACCTATTCATTCTCATTTCCCCCCCCCCCGAGGAGATAATCCCTGAGAGGAGTATATTTTGTGATAAATCAAGAATCGAAACAAGATTTTTTTATTACAATACTAAATTTAGGGTTTCTTGGCCTTCGGGGCAAGATCAAAGTGTAGTATCTGTTAGTAAATAGGTACAATACTAAATTTAGAGATTTTTGTTTTAACTTGAGAGGTCACCTCTTATCAAGGCCTGGAGGCCACTCTATGGTAAGGGTTAAGTGTTGGGTAGATGATGAGACAGCATGATCAGTAATGGTGGAATTTGGGTAGGGCATGAATTATTTTAGTGGACGGCTCAATAGGAATCTATTCACGTTAGATTTGAAGAGGAGGCGCTTCTACACTATTGGGACCAGATTTTATGGGCGATAAATGGAGTTTTCCAATTAAAAAACAATGGTTTCTACTGATTTTTTTTGTCAACTCTAATAAGTTACAATGGTAGCTTCCAAATTATGCAGCCGAAATTACCTTAATATTACAGAATTATTTGAAAACAACTTTAATCGTGTTAGCAAGTGAAAAATTGCCGTCATCTTTTTGAATCGAAACGGAAAATTACCTCCATTTTGAACTGTGTTTTACGATCGTTTTCCTCAAATTCTATTTTTTTTCTTTAATAAATAATTTTCTACCTCATCGATTTTCGTAATTTTTGGATATAATCATCTTAAAAATATGGGGAATACGTAGATACCATTGTTTTCATGTGAAATTCAGTATTACGATTTCCGAAATCCCGTCCCAATAGTGTAGAAGCGCCGAAGACGACCATGTTATAGTCAGCTGGAAAGCAGACACGGTATTGCGTTCCACAAATGGAATGTTCTGGCAAAGGGTGGAAGGGTAGTTGTTGATGGTTATTGTAACTAGACGAGGGTTTGTTGAGAACGTTCTACAGGGAGGGACCACAGATTGGAGCTCAGCCGAGCACTTGCCATAAAAACAGCGATAGAGCAGAGGCAGAATTGCAACGCCTCTTCAGTGAGAAAGTAGGATGTATGGAGCCAAAAAGGTCCTCGCCCACTAAATTCCGTAGACGGTTTTGTACCTTGTCAACGCAGGAAAGGTAATTCTTAGAAGCTCCACTCCATAGGTGGCAGCAGTAATCCATCCTAAGACGTATTTCATTCTTATAGAGGTAGAGGATTGCATTGAGAGTTAGATACTTTCTGGGGTGATAGAATGATTTCATCATGGAATGATTGTTCGTTTTATTTGCATTAATCGGTCTACTCTGGTGTGTTCTTTGCACAACGTTTCGGTCGATGCAATCTCCAACCTTCTTCAGGTGTATAAGTATGTATTTTATGTGCGTGTCTCGTGTTCACAAGAGTTCATTAGTGTATACATTGTATGTTCATTGTGTATGTGAGTATGCTGTACACGAGAGTTCGTTATAGTATACATTGTATATTTATTGTGTATGTGTGTATGATGTACACGAGAGTTCATTAGTGTATACATTGTAAGTTCATCGTGTATGCGTGTGACGTTAAATTTGAACTCAACTTCAGATCAAAAGTCTCAAACTCAAATCCAACTGTTCTCTTCTCTCTGCACTTTCCACACTGATATTTATTTTCAGAAAATTTACAATGTAAAAATCAGAAAAATTTGGCACAAGGCCGAAGATGGGGAAGGGGAAAGGACGGTCTTCTCTGACTAGTGCTAACTAATCTAACCTAACTAGTTTCTACTTTCACTCTACTTACACCATAATACCACATTCATACTATACATCCATCAGCGTATACATCCTTCATCAATCACCAAAAGAACATCATACCATGATAACCTAATTAAAACCCATAAGAAAGGGGGGTTTGGGAAGATAAAAATTTTATATACAAAATAAAAATGAAATATTTACAATGTTAGTAACAAAAGACCCCCCCCCCGTTGTTAAACTATGGCAGATACACCGATTCGCCAGTCGAAAGGGTGATGCGGGTCCGAACACTTTATTTAAAACACCTCTTACGAAAACTTCGAAAGGGAACCCGCATCTCTGGCGAATCAAGCGATCTGTCACCTAATTGGGGAGGGGAGTGAGGTTAAAAAAAAAAAAAAAAAAAAAAAAACAGGGACAAACTTAAAAAGGGGCCTAATGATCGCTATCACACACTAGCTAGGTTATGAACAAAGAAGCCTAAATAATGGTCCTACTCTTGCCTATATCGTGACCTACTCTGGACTAAAAAAACGAGTCAGAGCTGACGTTCGTTTCTGTTACCCAAAATTCTTTTTCCTAAGGAACATCCAAGAACCAATCAAGACTTGCTTCTCTCACCCGACACACACGCGCAACTGACACCCACCTTTCAACAAAGTCTGACGAAGAGAGTCTAACTCTCTCGGCCTTGATACGATCCTTCAAATAATGATGGAAGAGTCGTATAAGGTCGAGGGGAGCGAAGTCCTCAGATCCATAGACCACTTTCATACGTGTGTTCCAGATAACACCTCTCATCACTGCTAGCAAGGTCAAACACAAATCTTTTCTGAGCCTATCCGTTGTCGGAGCCCAATTGCTACAGACATTACTAGGAACCAAGGTTAATGAGGATGTGTTCAGTATGCGGACCATGAGACCTGTAACAAACTCAATCAGCGGCGCCACGATGCGACAATAAACGAAGGCGTGACATAAAGTCTCGTCCTCATCGCCGCACCGTTTACAAATAGGCGAGTCCACCAAGCCAGCTGAGTGGAGTCTCTTACCGACCCAGAGAGCATCCCGAATTACCAGCCAGGTCAAGGAAGCCTCGTCGTTAGTGAGGCATCCTGACCCAGGCGCCCAAGGCCAGATTGAGCGGAGCTGCTCCTTCATCAAAGGGAGCCTCCCACCGATGACATCCGTTACGGATCCCCTCACTAAAACCCGATATAATGCCTTTCGGGACAACAGCAGAGTGTTAGAGAGGCTTTCCTTCACTCTTAAGACGGACTTCAGTGCGCGCCGGCACTCGCGATAGAAGGGACATTCACCTCGGGGCAACCTGTGTGCCTCCCCCTCGGAGTTGTGCACCCCTCTCAAAGCCGGGAAGGCTTTCTTGGTGTCCTCCATCCAGAGGTCACCGTTTTCCCTATCTTGTGTGCACATTCGATCTAGGTAGTAGAGCCGTAGCGTGTATAGCCGAATCTCCACGTTTGGCATACCTAGACCGCCTTCAGAAGGATGTAGGTAGCAGACATCGCGACAGACCTTAGGGGCCCTTCCAAGCCATAAGAAGTTGAAAAGAGCCCTCTGCAAATATAACAGTGTATCTGACGGGATTGGAAGCACTGATAGACGATAAATAGCGATTGGGTAGATGTGGGTATTACACACCTCCGCTCGCCCCTTTAATGAAAGGTTTCTACTGATCCACCGTGAAGCTGCAGACCGTACCGCTTTCAGAACCCCCGACCAATTTTTCTCCAGCTGGAGGTCAGGACCAAACCAGACGCCGAGTATCTTGCAAGGCCCATCGCTCCAACTAAAGGGCCCCTGAAGGGGCATACCCCTCCAGGCACCAATGCGCAAACCCGAAGACTTGTCGCAGTTAATTTTGGCCCCTGTTACCGTTTCATACAATCTGATTTCTACACCGACGACACTAATCTCAGCACTGCTCGTTACAAGCACAATTACGTCGTCGGCATAGGCGGAGTACTTCGCCTGGGCATCCACACCTGGCAAAGTGATTCCGCGTAGGACCGGATTCACCCTTAGCCTGCGCAAAAATGGCTTGATCGCAAGCACATATAGCATGGGTGATAACGGGCACCCTTGACGAATGGAACGTGACAAACTGAAGGGTCTCGACCTCTTCCCATTTACTTCTACCATCACCGCGGGGTTAGCATAGAGAAGATGAACCCAAGAGCGAAATTGCGGGCCAAAACTGGCCACCGATAAAACAGCCCCCAAGTACCGATGGTCAACCCTATCGAAGGCTTTGAACTGATCTAAATTGATCAGCGCGGCCTCAGTGTCGACTTTTTCTATCATCAGGCGTATCGAGTGCAAGTTATCCTGGATTGTCCTGCCCTTCACAGCACACGTTTGCTCGGGGCTAATACGACGAGCCAGGACAAGCTGCAGACGATTTGCGAGAATCTTGGCCAAAATCTTTAACTCAGCGTTAAGCATCGTTAAGGGCCTGAAATTACCTAACCCATCCTCACCATCTTCGCTTTTATGAACAAGTTTTATCACACCCATGGTAAATTACTTGGGGATTGAGCCGTTCCTAAACCATGAGTTAAACAAAACCGTCAGTAAAGGGACAAAGATGTGCGACAACCTCAAATACACTTCATAGGGAAGACCATCGATCCCCGGTGACTTATTAAGGCCGACCCGCTTTAAGGCTTCAATGACTTCATCCTCCGTTATGCCACCTTCGCACCTAGCCGCTTCGGTCGTCGAAAGACGAGAAAAGTCAGCCAAATAGGTGTCGAACTGTTCTAATGACAGACCGGGTTCCATGGAAAAAAGCTCCTGGAAATGAGATCTAAACGCCTCCAGCACACCCTGGTTTGTGGTCATGGTACGTCCGTCCGGCAATGTGACACGAGCGATGTGCCTATCAGCCGCTTGCCTAAGCTCCTCTGCACGCAGTTCAGCGGCCATGTTTGTTGCTTCCTGGGGCATTCTTTTTAACCTAGCCCTAATCACTAAAGCTTGGTGCTCCTTTTCAGCAAGGGAGGCAAGCCGAGCCCTAATTATATTAACGCTAGCACTATCCCCCTCCTCCACCGCCCGATCTAGTCTAGACTCTAGTGTCACTTTAGCTGCCCTAGAATCTAGTTTGAGTCTTTTGCTAAAGTCAGCAGCAAAGGACCTAATGGCTTCCTTAATTTTTACCCACCACTTATTCCCAATATTTCCACACTGACGCCCAAAATAAAGAAGACGGCTCTTTTATAGAGAGACCCAACAACATCTCATTTGCATACCCCCTCCCCCCTCTCGTCACATCACGTGATTTTCAGTCCATAAATACCAGGGGGCGGCCATTTTTATTTTCTCTTTTTTTTTTTCTTTCCTAACACGAGCCGCACGATGCATGAGGTAAGGTTCTTTACTTTTAACCACAGCGTGTATGATGTACACGAGAGCTCGGTAGCATGCATTGTATTGTCTTACCTTTTAACGAAAATGCGCCTGTCGAGGCGTACGGAAAATTGCGTCTATTTACATTGACAGTCACGCGAAAAAGAGATAGAAATGGTTAGGTAACGGAACTAGATAGAGAGCGGAACCGGAAGTAGTAAACGACACCTGTCGGACAAATCTAAAGTTGAGACAAGGGCAAATAACGGATGCATAACTGAAATACGTTTGTGTGTGTATCTACCTATCCGCAGATCAGTTTTATAAGCATCTGCCCATAAAGCTTTGTGCAAAACCAACTACACGTTTTGGTACAACTGCTAATCTTCGTCGGTGCAATGGCTGACACAGTACAGAGCAGTTAGTAGACCTCAGGTTTTACATCAGAGGTTTTTTTTCTAGATGCAGGTCTTTATGAAGACTGGAGGTGCATCTCTCCCAGTGAATTCAACGCACCCCCAGATATCAACCTGAGAATTTCTACATCTCGTTGTGGTAATACTAATATATTAGTGATGAGACAATCCCAACATCATCCGATTCCGATAATTACCGATTCCACATTAAATTCCCGATTCTGATTCTTTATAAATCTCTAAATATTGAACTATAGAGTTATTTCTTACGATTACCGTAACAACACAAGTCAAATGTGCAGATATTTTCTCCAGTGTAAACATACACTTGTGAGGGATGATCTATCAATTTTTAGTTTTATTTATAATTTAAAAATCAATAAATATTTATTATTTCATCATTACTGTAAGCAGTAGAAGATTTTGATTAAAACAAAATCAAAAAAAAAAATACAAAGAATCGTTTTTGGCATCGAAAGATAGGAGTGACACTATGTTTTGATAGTACCACAGACCCACCCCCAGCATTGCTAGGAGGTGATTGGGTCTCGCGCAGAGTAATACAGAGGAAACGTAACCTCCCGATGCAATTTTGATTCCCTCTAACTCTTTTTGTTTTGACAATATGCGTCTTACCCCCATGGGTAAGACATATTTTTGTCTCTCAGTAAAAACAGCATTCTAGTTAAGAGGTAGCTGAGAAGTTAGTTCACAAGTTCAAGGTTTAATTTAATAATTGTCGTTGATTCTTTTGTCAAATATTGTAATATATTTATGTGTAAAATAAAATAGTTAAGATCTTATATTGTGAACAATTGTGTTGCATGTCGTGTTATGTCTGCCTTAAATTCCGAGACGTGCCAGCATCAAGAAGATTCCGGCCAGAATACCACCGGATAAAACAGGAGCGCGTTCGAATAGAGTACAGCTAAACCGTGATACTTGACATTTGAATTTTAAACTTTAATTCAAGCGATTATATAAAAATAGCTTTATAAAATCAACAGTAGGTTCACCATGGTGCAATGTAGGTTACAATGAATTGTGGAGCAAGTCACTGCAGGGAGGCACGTGAAGCTTTTTCCCAGTACACCGCGGGTGGGTGTACACGACTAAAGCAGTCAATCGATTTCATTGAAAAATTAGCGATTTGGCAGTTTCTGATGACAATAACAGAATTGGAAGTGCGGAACATTTGTTGATCTTCATTCAATCCCGGGCAACGTCAGATCTTTCTTATATGATATACTAGCTAAACGCCCGGCGTTGCCCGGTCGTACAATACGCTTAAACATGATATCTTGAGTTATGCAGATTGCGTATGTATTATTATAGAATCAATCATCTAATATATAAAAGGCCATATGTCTGTTTGTCTATCGGTTTGTCTGCCGGTCTGTCTCTTCATATTTCCAAACTATCTCCTCCGAAACTAAAAGCCGCAGAGCGGCGCTAGGTGCCTCAAATAATTGGAATTTTTATGAACCGTTCTCTTGTGGGTCTTTGACAGGTTATAATTGTTTTTAAAGGGTCAACAATGGGTCAAAACTGAAAAAAAAACAAAAAAAAAATCGTTAAACATTTTGTACATTCATCTTAGTTTATTTTACATTTTTAATCGGTTTATATGCGTGTCACGTTGGTACACCGGTAAAGTCACCAGTTTTGAATGCTACAGTTTCGGTTTCGATTCTAACTGATGGCACCTAATGGTTTTTTTATTTTTTTATTTTAATACTTTTGAAATATAATATATACGCAATCTGGACAAATTAAAATATATTTAAGCAAATTTTACGCCCGGACGAAGCAGCCCCCCCCCTCGATTATTATTATATATTAGGAGAGATAATTTTCCGGTGGAATAATTTGCAAAATAAATAATAATGATGATAATGTCGTTCAAATTTCTCCTGTGTTTGTTTACAATATCACTTCAGCTCATATTTGGGTTTGACGATGAATGCCCTGGAAAAGTAATTTCTGATTAATGTTTAGTTTTAAATATGCAAACGAAGAAATTAGTGGTGGGACGAAAATCGGAATCGTTAATCCTAAGAATCGTATATTTTGAAGGGAATCGGAATCGCATTGATAAAAAATCTTAGATTTTTACGATTCTTTCATTACGATTCTCTTATATTTTTAAGTTGGACTGTTTGAAGCGAGATTAATGCACTCAAACATTTATGATAAAAACGTCATAGCACTTTTCATAACATTTAATGATATACAAAAATTTTATTAACTACTTTAAAGGTAATCTTTATTTATCTTAATGAGTTTTCTTATTCCGTCACACACATAGGCGCTGTCTGTTTCGAAACTTCATGGCCCATGATTAGTTATTTTTCGTTACACAAAAACTTTTGATTATATAATGGTATATTTCAAAACAATAATTCCACTGGAATCGGAATCGTACTTGGTATCGGAATCGTTAATCAACGTTTTCCTGGAATCGGTAAAAAATTAGAAATCGTCCCAACACTAGAAGAAAGAATTTGCGGCGATTTTAAATGGTACCTCTGTTATCGTAAATTGAACCCATTAATAAGAAAAAAAAATTAAATAAAATGGTAAGGTACATCCGGGCTTGAACATGGGATCATTAGATCTATAGTCGAATGCTCTACCACTAAGCTATATCTCCGGATGACAATATATCTGCTTTTTTTTTTTGCTTTTTTTTTTTTTCAAGAAGAAAAGATTTGCTGAGATTTTATTATTTCCCTTGGCCGGTGTAACGTAACGTTTTCCCCTGAAAAATTAATCTCATCTACAAGAGAGAAAATATTTTTAAGATCAGATTTTTTCGATTTTCGATACTTACCGAATTTCTGTACAAAACCTATCTAAAAACACTGCCAGACATAAATTACCTTTGTGTCAAATTTTCAAATGATAGACTCAGCAGTTTCGGAACCTATAAGGAAAGAACTCGCACACACAAAGTTACTTTTATATCAGAGTGGAGATTATTTTATGAGTGGATAATTTAGCAGAGAATTCAATGAAAATCTGGCTGAGATTTGGATAAATAAACATCGGTAGACAATATTTAGCGGAGTTATAAAGATTATTTTTCGATTGAAGCATTTGAATCGTACGGTTTCAATTATATTTGTTCTTGCCGAGGCTGCTGCTGCTAAAAAAAAAACGAAAATAAAACAAAAAAACAAAACAAAAACAAAAAAACAAATAAGCAGCCAGAACTTAACTGAACCGAAAGTATGGAATATCTCAATTCTTATCTCGGACGAGAATTCTGATTAGAAAAGTGGTGGAAATTGGTATTGCCAGATGTCAAAGAAAAAAAAGTGTTTAGATAAAAATCAAAAATCCATTCGTATAAATGGTGGCGGATCCTATCAAAAGCAAAACTTAAAAAAAAAAAAAAAAAAAAAAAAAATGACCACCCAAGAGGTTTTAGAATTTACAGCACATTTAGTTACAGCTTCAACTTTAAAAATCGAAATACACCACGTTTTTCATTTGTCGGTTAGGAACATTGTCCAAAGAGTTACGTACAGGTTGTCCGGGAAAAATATGTTGTATGGTCATGATCTAGACAGTTCGTTTATTATCATTATTATTATTGGCTCACAAGGAGCTTTTTCACACAGGTCATCAAAGATCTCTCCTTGAAAACAACCTGTGGTGTTCCCTGGAATCTGAGTGACAAAAAGTCTCACCAGATTTCCAGTACTCTCCACCGCTTTCGATAACATTTGTGAATGAATTTGCATTATTGCAACAGCCGCTTACCATTGATTTCTCGCTAGCAACAGCCAAAGATATGAGCATTTCTATATGGCTACGATACATACATGCCGCTCGGCATTTCCTGGTCGTAAAATACGCTTAAATATGATATTTTAATTAATGCAGATTTCATGTTTTTATATTATATTGGACCCAATATATAGTAATGATTAAAAAAAGTTTTTTTTTTAATGACTCGTGCGCCACCACCGAGAATCGAAACCAAAACGTTTAGCTTACGATTTACTTTTTCCTTTAACTTTAATGACCGAGCTATGAAAACATGTTTGTTGCAAGATTAAAAATTAAAACATGAACCAATAGTTATTGCGTTACGCATGCATATTCGTAATGCCGTCGTTTGACATTCACGTGGCAAATTCCTTTTTTTTTTTCATTTTCACACTCTTGCACAAATTTTCCCCGGCGAAAACCCAAATATAAGTTTTGCATGCATGCGAATACCCTATATATTAAGTTTCATGTCTGTAGACCAAAAACTGACAGGAGATTGATAGGCAAAAATTTTTGAACAAATGTATATACGCATACATAAACATATATAGAAAGAGGTTTGTGTTTACTATAAACTTTTTACGCAAATATTACGCAAGTATAAATCATGTAGAATATCTGCCTGAATATAATTACACGAAATAGTTAATTAAAGATGATCATCCCATAAGAAAACTGAAAAAATAGGAAATTAATTAAAATGAATTAGCTATCTCTTTAGTAGATTAATGCAATTCCATGACCCATATAAAACAAAGTTGTATTTTCTTTTTGAATAGAAAAAAGGGTTTTTCATATAAATATCAATACACACAATTTTTTTTTTAGAGTATATATCTTCTCTGCAATTATATAAATGCAACTGCGCGCGCGAGAGAGAGAGAGAGAGTTCCTTCTTTACAGACTTTGAAACGGCTGAACAGATGTTCTTTAAAATTTACAGAACTTTAGTGTATAAGTCTGGACGTGATCTAGTTCAATTTTGTCTCAGAATACCCCCCCCCGATAATTACCGATAATCGAAACCGTTATTTTAATTAATATATCATCGGTAAAAACATTTTTTTTCCGTGTCGTCACTTAGCAACAATGATAGAACAACGGGCCGTGAAAATTCTACTGTTGGTAAGTTAATAACGTTTTTTTTTTTTTTTTGTTTTTTTTTTTGCATGACATGGTCTATAGGTTCAAGCCCCGCACGTAAATTTCTTAATGTTTTCTTTTTCGTTAATTGGAAAGAAGTTTATATAACATAATTTTATAAAAAAGAAACAGTAGGTTTTCTGGAGTGCAATGTAGACTAACATATATTTTGGACTAAGTTACTGCATGGAGGCATGTGAAGTTTCCTCCCGGGCGATTTCACGGATTTCGATGACAAAAAAAATAGGAGCATGAAATATTTGTTGATCATCATTCATTCCCGGGCAACGTCGATCCTCCATGCTAGTATATATATATATATATATATATATATATATATATATATATATATATATATATATATATATATAAGATGCTGTTATTTAAGTTGTCACGCTTCTGCATAGAAAAGCAATTTAAAAAAGAAATACTGTAATATTTTCATCTTACCCAGAAAGTATTGCGTTTTATTATCGAAAGCATCTCAGGATGCGCAATAGACAACGAGTAAAATGTCGCGACAATTTACTAAGTGATTAATTCAAAGACAGCATCAAAGCGAGCAAAGTGATTACCTCGACCCCCTCCCACACTGCTCGCCATCATCCTCAACATTGTTAATACGATGTCGTCGTCGCCGCTGCCAATAGCTTCGTTCCAAGCTCTCGCCTGAAGAAATGGTTTCAAGTCGGTTTCGATTTACTTTATATTTCATTAAGTTAATGTCTGTATTTGTCTCCTCCTCTTCAACAACCACCACCACCATCACCACCACCACCACTAACTGGTATATTCACGTGTGAGTGTGTATATATCCAGTACATACTACACGTATGTACATATGAATTTCATCGTTGATTCAGTTGGGAGATTACATCAATTAGATGTGCGGGATAATTTATGCTATTTATATAGAGGCATTTCGAAGCCCAGTGCTTCTTATCAGAAGAGGAGAGACGGGGCTAGGTAACATATTAGAGATGCGACGTCTAGTGATAACTACATTAGGAACAAAATAATGGGGGGGGGATGAGAGGAAGACAGTAGAACATTGTAAATGTGGAAGGAGGAAGATAGGAGAACTACAGTGATTAACGTGATATCGCATGATATTTGTGCATATCACATAGTGGATATTAGTGGTATGTAATGTCGTTAACAAGGTTTGCCATGGTACGTTTTTTTTTTTTTTTAAATTTCTCTTCTATATAAGCTCCACTCAAATTGTGGAGTTTTGCATTCTCCCGATAAGTTTCCTTTCAAAGAATTTCTCCAATTTTTTTTTGGCTCCCCATATATAAGGCTATATGTCTGTCTTATTATATTATAGACGCTCCCTCATGCGCACTGATCGCTTTAACCCTGCATTAATCCCATGGGCTGTTTTGTCAACCTACTTTTGCTTAAGTGCTCATAATCCCTAGTTGACAACTTATTTCTTTTCCTCTCTCCCAGTACTCTCCTGACTCAGTGGTATGGTTTCTTAGTTTTCCTTGGAGCTTTGTCCTAGGATGTCCAGATACTCCAGCTAACTAATGTAGGTATGATTTTATGATTCATACGTTTTTGTATTTTTCCAGTGGGAATGAACAGTTATGATGGGATTATTATTTTATTTAAAATTTATTACTCTTTCAATCTTGTAAATATAAGATTAACTAATGTAATATCTTAATTCTTCCTTAGTTTAATAATTTATTGTATTATTTTATATTGATATCAACAAGATAAAAGTGATTGAAACCGTTCAACAGAGATTGTAGATTTATCTTGAACCAACAGGGTAACTATATTTTACAAAATAATAAGATTATAAAATTTTTGTATTGGTGTATATAAACACTAGTGTTGGGACGATTGATCGGAATTGGAAAAACGGAAGATTTAGGGGTATTGGAATCTGAAAAATTGATGCCTATTTTCCGATGCCAAAACGATCCTTTTAATTGTCTTTTTGTTAGTTTATTTTTTTTTTAAAGTAAAATCTTCCATTGCTGGTAATAATGATAAAATAATAAATTTTTATTGATTTTAAAATATCAGTAAAGCTAAAATCGATAGATCATCCTACACAAGTGTATTTCGACGTTTGGGAAAATATCTGCATATTTAACGTGTTTTTTTACAAAAATTGGGAAATAATCTTATAGTTAAATATTTAGAAGCTTATAAAGAATCGGAATCTAGTATGGAATCAGTAATTGTATCGGAATCAGGAAAAATATTGGAATCGTCCCATTACTAATAAACACGCCAGGAGACCAAGCATGTTTGGAACACCCAGAGGATTAACGCAGGGTTAAACATGTATTACTTAATACAACTCAAAATTTGATGTAGAGCAATTCTTTTCTATATCGTTGCATCCCTCTGCCTGTTCTACAAGTATTTTAATGGTGAATGCTCTGACAAACTGCAGACACTTGTGCTCCCACGACGTAGACACCCTCGACAAACCCGACAGGCAGCTAAATCCCACCCCCACACAGTAGAGATCCCTAGATGTAGAAGATCTTTCTACTCCAGTAGTTTCTCCCCCAAAACTTCTAGACTCTAGAATTCCAGTCCAGGTCCCTGCTTCCCCAACTGCACTGACATGCAGAAGTTCAAGTGTAACGTGAACCAACATCTTGCTGCCCAAATCCCAACATAGTGCCCCAGTAGCCGCTGCCCCTGATAGTAGCCCCCTGCACCACAGTGGCAATGTGCCTTGTTTGGGGTGAAAATGTAATAAAAAAATATTTTGCATCTTATTAAAAATGTTTAGAGGGTAGGTGCAAATTTGGGTTGGCGCACACCTAAATCGTAAAAGTTACAAATAATAATAATATAGCAATTGCGTGGATCGACTACAAGAAAGTATACGACAGGATCCCTCAAGCATGAATAATAGAGATAAAAATATAAAGGTATCATTCAAAGAGACTACTTGTCACAAGTACTGTTCATTATTGCCATGAGGCTCCTTAATAATATACCAAGGAAGTGCCAAGCTGGATACAACTTTACTACTGCAGATGAAAGAATAAACCACCTAATGTATATGGACAACATGAAACTTTAGTAAGAAACAAAAAGGGACTAGACACACTAATAAACACAACCAGAGTCTTCAACCAGGATATTCTGAACGCAATTCGGCATAGAAAAGTGCGCACTACTAATTATAAAAAGGGAAAAACTGGAAGCGCCAAAACCATGGAACTATCCAAACAAGTGGAGACGTGGACATATTTGGGAATTTTGAAAGCAGACATCAAATCGACAGAAATGAAAGAGAAAATTGGAAAGGAATACCTCAAAATATGAAAACTCCTAGAAACTAAACGGCGCTTAGTGCACTTACTGATCCGCGCTATTTTTTAAATCGTATTTCCAAGTTTAATTAAAGTTTTATGATATGTTTTTTTTATTCAATTGTAAGGTTAAAGTATAGAATAGGTACAAAACACCCTCCCCTCCCCATGTTAAGAATGGCTTTTTAAATGATAACGTTATTATATCAGCACGGATCAATAAGTGCACTAATACCAACTAAACTATATAGTAGAGATCTAATAAAAGTATAAACGCATGGGCAGTGTCACTAATAAAAAACTTTGGACCGTTTATAGGTTGGGCCAAAGAACTGAAGCATTGCAATCAGAAAACCAGGAAACTTATGACCATGCACAGTGCACTACTACCAAACAATGATGCTGAACGACTATGTGAAAATGGAAGATGGAGGAAAAGGATTGGTTTATATAGAAAACTGTGTGAATGACACGAAAAAAAAAAAGAATTAGGAATAATACATAACACTGAAAGGATGATTTCGGAAGAAAAAAAAAAAACGATCAAGAAAATCAACATGGGATAATACGAAAAAAGAAAATTGGGAAGAAAAAGGCTACACGGGCGATTCATAGGCTGACGAAAGATGAGACTAACGAAAACACTGCGATGTTGCTACAAAAATGAAACCTAAATAGAGAAATTGAATCCCTAAAAGCAGCCACACAAAACAAAGCGATTAAAACTAACCATATCAAAGCAAAGATCGACAAGACACGAGAAACGACAAAGAGACAAAAGAATTAACCTCAAAAGCGAATGCAGCAAACTAATCCATAAAGAATACACGAATAGACACGATCAAATGAGGAGGGCAGTACACTGGGAATTTTGCAGATAACTGCATCTTGAAAACCCATATAAATGGTATAAGCACAAACCGACAGCAGTACTTGAAAACAAAAATAAAATCCTATGAATCATATCTAAAGCTAAGTGATCGACTAGTCAAAGGTGACCCGAGGCTCCCTATTAATTGGCTGCTATAGAGATGTGTGTATGTGTGTGGGGGGGGGGTACTCCACCCACACTTGATCCTCACTTAATAATACAGAGTGTTTAGCATCAAGTACAATATTTAAAAAAAAGTCTTTGGTACAACTCCACTGGCTCATTAGGGAATATTTACTATAGCAAAATATTATTCGACAGTAGTCTGATGTTTTGCTCTACAACGAAACACGTGTAAGACAGTGTGGGGAAAATTAGGTGTCTGCCTAAAATAAAAATAAACTTGTTTGAATGTGAATTAATTCCATCTTTTGGTTTTAGAAAGATAACTATCTTTCTCTCTCATATATATATATATATATATACTAGCAGTTCAGCTCAGCTTTGCTCGGGCCCTAGGTACTGTTCATAACTTTATGTGCATATGTATATACATTAAAAGTTTGACTTATGTCCAGGTAACCTACATCTAAAATTTAAAGTGTTTAGAACCAAAATTGGTGGAGGAGTTTGATAGAGTCTGCAAACATCTTTTTGGACTTTGACCTCTTGGCAGCT
This sequence comes from Euprymna scolopes, assembly GCF_053919585.1. Taxonomy (NCBI): domain Eukaryota; kingdom Metazoa; phylum Mollusca; class Cephalopoda; order Sepiida; family Sepiolidae; genus Euprymna; species Euprymna scolopes. Next base: position 19,010,091 of record NC_136512.1, read on the forward strand.
AAATTTTTGCCCCAAAACTGATTAAAAAGCTTGCTGCATGTCTGAATACCCTTTATGTAAACTTTCAAATGTTTAGGCTCAAAATTTGCTGAATAGTTTGATAGAGACCGCAAAGGTTAAATCTTTTGAACGTTGATCCCTTGGGAGCCAAATTTTCAGTCAAAAACCGATTAAAAACCTTGCCCCACGTCTGAATACACTGTATGTAAAATTTCAAATGTTTAGACCAAAAATTGGCGGAGAGGTCATTTTTTTTTTTTTAACTTTGACTAATTTTGACCTTTGTTTTGAGTTCAAATCAAATTAAAAGGTTGGATCCACGTTCAAGTAACCTACATCTAAAATTTCAAGTGTTTAAACCCAAAATTGGCGGAAGAGTTTGGTAGAGTTTTCAAAGGTCAAATCGTTGAACTTAGACCCCTTGACAGCCAAATTTCTGTCCAAAACCAATTAAAAAGATTTTCCCAAATCTCAATACTCCTTATGTCAAACCTCGAGTCTGTAGATTGAAAATTGACAGTAATTTTGTAGGGAAACGTACACACACGAGTCAAACTTTTTAATATATATTAGTTATGAACAGTACATAGGGTCCGAGCAAAGTCGGGTTTAACTGAGAAAGAGAATCCCACAGTACCTACAGATGGACCATTGCCGTTTAACTAACTAGCTAAATCATACTCTTCTTCAGTCTTCACTCATGCGGGATTGGAGTAGGAATAATTATTTTATTTTTATCGTGTGAAAAAAAGGGAAAGAATAGCTCATGCCTTAGATATCCGAACACAAGCTGAAAAGTAATTCAGTCGATGGTGTTAAGTAGATCGCTTCAAGATAAATATTATGGCAATTAAAAAAAGAAAAAAAAAACACGTGAAAGTTGTAACAGTTACTGACGCAAACTAGAGAATCGGGAAGCAGAGTTACAATCCAATTGGGTCTATTCAAGCAAGTTAAGCAACGTTGAGCCTGGTCAGTACTAAAATGGGTGACCATTTGGGAATTGTAGGTGTTGTATGTTCTCTCCGATTATCTCGGCATTGTTTCCAGTCGTCTAGCATTTCTCCATGCCACTGGCCTCAGGCAGTGCAGATTCAGGAGAGGTGTGGTTGTTTTTTTTTGTTTTTTTTTTGTATTTGTTTTACAGCATTTCAACCCTTTTCATGTTATTTATGCCAAATCCAGTAATTTCGAAGAACAATCTTTTAATAGAATATATTTGCTTGGTACGTGTACAGTTTAGTCAACACATTAAAAAATGAAAATATCGAAAAAAGTTTAAATTGTATGTATCCGTTATAGAACGAAGTTCTATGAAAAAAAATATTCCCTTAATATTTAGTAGTTTTTTTTTCTTTTTTTTTTTTTTACAGCGAAAAAACAATTTGTTATGATACCGAGCAAAATGTTCGATTTAGCTAGTATTAAAGATGGGAACAGGTGTCAGCGTTTTAACTGGAGTTATCTCCCTTTGTTATTTCTAAAATTCAAACAAATTTTTTATAAATCCAAAATGGCCGCCTTCAACGCGCTCTCATAAAAACATGTTTTTCCGCTGTAAAAAAAAAAAAAAAAAAAAAAAAAAAAAAAACTGCTTGATGAAATTAAGTGAAATTTTTTTTTCAGAGAACTTCGTCCCATAACGGATACATACAATTTAAACTTTTTTCGATATTTTCATTTTTTTAATGTCTTGACTAAACTGTACAAGTACCATTTGCTTTGGTAAAAGTGCACTGGGGGACCACCCGCAGATTTACCCTTAAGTTTTTTTGTTTTTTTTCCAATATTCAAATTTTTACAGGTGTATTCGGGTCTGCTGCAAACAAATTTCACAGTTTAAATTCTCGCTGACAAGAATAACGTACAATAGTAAGACCGTAAAAATCCAATGCTTTCTATAATAGCTTTTGTGCAATGGCCGCCATCTTTTTTTTGTTGTTTTTTACAAGGAAAAAGTATTATGGTATTTTTTTTCTTTTTTTTTTCTAAACAAGCGAAAAAGATTTTTTTTTTTTTAATTTGCCGTTCTTAACATGGGTGAGGTTGGGTGTGTCTATTCCGACCGCCGTTCTTAACATGGGGAGGTTGGGGGTATCTATTCTGTCTGCTTCAATAACTGCAAATTTCTGCGCATGCGTACCCACTTACCGTCAGTACATGAATTTTTTTGAAAAAATGGCGGCCAGACAACTAACTATACTAGTAACCACGGGTTAGTGAATGTGTTAGTTGTGTAAATAATTCGTGTCAGCGACAAAATAAACTGGGATATTTGTTCGCAGAAGACCCGAATACACCTGTAAACAGTTGAATATAAAAAAAAAAAATCAACTTCTTAAAGGTAAATCTTCGGGTGGTCTCCCAGCGCACTTTCACCTTTGCTTTTTTCAAGTCGGTTCTATAATTTAACCCATAGTTGGGACCCTAACAGGTACTACCACTGCGGGTTAGAGTGGATCTAGGAGTAATGGCAATTAAAGGGTAGTTCCACACTCCCCAAAACGCGAAAGCTGGGGCCCTCACCATCAGATATAGTTTCAGGTCATATCCAGGACCAGGTGTGGTTGGAGATTGCGAAACCCTTGCCTCACAATTACACGTGCAGCTACCCTCATCGGAGATATTCATTGTCTCTTGGGACTGAACGGAAGCATCGGGTCTATTCATTTTCTACGCACCAAGTATCTGTCTGTTTTCCGATGCCAAAAACGATTCTTTTTGTTGCCTTTATTTGTTTCTTTTTAATTAAAACTTTTTTTTTTTTAACAGTGGAATAATAAAAAAATGTTATTGATTTTAAACTATAGGTAAAATTAAAATCTGTAGATAATGCGCACATTACATTTATTTATTTTTATTAATTTTTATTTTTTTTGCGCTTCTACTCTATTGGGACGAAATGTCAAAAATTTTAATTTCACGTGTAAACATTGGTATCTACGTATTTCTCGTATTTTTAAGATGATTATATCCAAAAATTATGAAAATCGATTAGGTAGAAAATCATTTATTAAAAAAAATGAAAAATAAAAGAATTTGATGAAAACGATCGTAAGACACAGGAGAGTTCAACAGGGAGGTAATTTTCCGTTTTGATTTAAACAAGATGGTAATTTTTCACCTGCTAACACGATTAAAGTTGTTTTTTTTTTTAAATAATTCAGTAATATTCAGGTAATTTCGACTGAATAATTTGGAAGCTACCATTGAAATTTATTAGAATTGACAAAAAAAAAAAAAAAATACATTAGTTGAAACCATTTTTTTTTTTATCTGAAAACTCTATAAAAGCTTGTCCCAATTCTGTAGAAGCGGCCTTTGTTTTTTTTTTAAAGGTAAACCGACCCCCCCAAAAAATAACTTTATTTACAAAATTTAAAAGAATTTAGGGATATCATGAACGCTGCCGGTGTTTTGGTGCTTTTGCACAGTCATTCGTACCGTTTTCTAATATTTCAATCTGCAGCTGATCTCGATTGAATAAACTCGAAAGATGGAGATTAATGAGCGCCTGACGATCACTAAAAGAAAGTCGAGGCATCTATATATATAAAAGCCAAACGTCTGTGTGTATGTATGTATGTTTGTTTGTAACGCTAAAACTTTTGAAAGACGGAACCAAACTTGACAAATTTGGTATCATATCGAAGCCCCATCACCCGGATGACAAATATCAAAATTTCACGTCAAACGGACCACTAGAAGTTGGTCAACTGATCAGTTATCTTCGAGGGGGGCCCCCAAAAAACCTGTCATTATCTATATACATAAAAGACAAATGTTTGTTTGTAACGCTAAAACTTGAGATGAAAGATTCCTCTCCCCTAAGAATAAAACATATGTTCAATATCTGCTTTTGTTTTTTCATTGTTTATATGGTCCCGAGCAACGCCGGGTAGCCCTGCTAGTATGGACTAAATGTTACGTTGTATAACCTGAAACAAGAAATGCTTTGTTGCCTAAATGTGGATACTTTAAGCTGGTTTTAAGCTTATTTGTTGCTGCGGAGTTTCTTTTTGCCTTCTCAATTTTAAGTTAATTTTTTTTTTATCTTGACGTAAACACTAGTATACTTCAATTAGAAGTCAAATATAAACAGGTAAAATTATAGAGGAATAAAAGGCGAATCAAATGATGTATAGGTTGTTTAAACAGTCACATTCAATTTAGCTTAAATTTGCGGCTTTTGAAAATAAAAAATGACAGGGGCAGATTTTTTTGGGCACGACTGTATATGCGCATATTACATTTATTTAATTTTTCTAATTTAATTTTTTGAAACTTTTTTTTTTTATTTTTTTTTTTTAAGGTAAACCGATCTCCCTTCCCACTCAAAACTTACAAATTTAAAAGAATCGGAATCGATTATATTATTAGAATCAGGAAAAAAAAAATATTAGAATCGGCCTTTTACTGCGAGAAATAGTTAATCTTTGCCTTATAGATTTTTGATAACTTAACAATTAAAGAACACGACAAATGCAGCTGATGAATTTTAGAGAAACGGATTTTTATCCAGTAGGTACTTATTCAGTTTAGCACTTATGGCGGCAATTAGCAGTAAAGAAAATGCAGAAAAGTTCATCATAATGTACGTACTCGTTACAGAACGAAGATGTCATATTCCAAAAATTACATAAATCGATCAAATATTTAAAACTAAAAAAAATCAACATTTATGATTTTTAGCGATTTTACCACTAAACTGCATTCTATGTAAGATTTTTCACCTCGACACGTCGATTTGAGTAGTACCCCCTTTTTATTTCATCGGATTTCACCATGCCCGACTAAAACACTACGACTTGCTTAGTCGTAAAATTTGATTTGCTTAAATAATAATTTAAAAAAATACTTGATCGAATTGCGTGATTTTTGGAATATTATCTTTGGTTCGCGACTGGTACGTAAATCATACAGACTTATCTGTATTTTATTTACTTTTAATTGCCGCCATACGTGCCAATTTGAATAAGCACTGGCGAATTTCCCAATTATGCCGACCTTAATAAAGCGGATGTTATACAACCAAGGCTCTAAGATTGAATTGAAAAGTTTGATTGTCACCTAGGGATCACAGGTGACTCCAGAAACGAAAAGTGTGCGAAATTGTTTGACTTCCGGGTAGGATGGGAAGAATTTGGTTTCTTTCTGGCGACACTTCTAGTAAAGCGGACGCGTATAAGGTCTCACCTCTGATGAGGGGGGGGCAACTGTGTGTCCTCTCACACAATTCGCCAATTTAAACTGGTTTTATGTGACCTCTTTATTGTTTAATATTTATATTACGGCCTACGGCCTTCGCGTAAGATAAAAAGTTATTCGTATTATTTGAACTCAGACTACTGTTCTCATATTGTGTGATTTTCACAACGTTTCGGTCGATGTAACCTCCGATCTTCTTTGGGAATATCTTGTCGAGCTCGGCAATGTTTCTGTCGAAGTCGGGAATATGGACAGCATTTCAAACGGAACTCTTTATTTACTTCATGAGGGTGGCATGCTCTCGTTCTGTCAGCCATGACTGGATAGGGGTCCTAAGTAATTCGCAATTGTATTTTTCGGTCGGCAACACTGAGAATTGAACCTTCAACCTTCAGGAGAAGGTCACATTTACAACTGCTTTTTCCAAGTACTTTAACCACTGTGCCACGGGTCCTTGTGTCGTGGCGCAGTGGTTAAAGTAATTCAGAACGTCATAGAATGAATTAATCTCACAACGGAATTTTAAACAAACATTTGAACGCGTCTTTTTCTTACCCCCCCCCCCAAAAAAAAAAAATTTCAACTTTCCAAAAAACTTTAGTCTTTCAAAAGAAATTTCCAACGTCAAATGTATCAAATATATTTCGTTTTTTGTTGTTGTTGTTTTTTTTTAAATTCTGGATAAAAAGTAAATGCGTTTAGCTTATACTGATAGTTGTTTCGGAAAGTGTTTTCAATTATGGCTTCGTGGCCGGCTTCGAATCTGCCGACCGGCGGTAATCGTTACCCCTTTACTGATGATTCCCAAAAGGATGAAATACTAATGTCTGTTGGTATTAAAAAATAATTATAGTCATAATTATCTCAGTCCCTTTAAGAACTTTACGTTGGAAAGCAATAAATTGATCACTTCAGTCGACGTGCTAAGACCATGAGGTTAAAAGCACAAGATCACCCTCGGCCTTCCTGAACAACATTTGCGATTCATGTAAATGTTAATTCCAACTATATTTCTCGCCGCGGTTAACATCAATCGAGCGGTTTGTTCCTTCCTCATGGACTCAGAGATGGCTTCGTGGCCAGGCTTGATGGTAATCGTGACTCTCTGCACTGATGATCCCCGAAAGGATGAAATCTGTAGGTATTAAAATAATTATAGTAACACACACACACACATATATATATATATATATATATATATATATATATATATATATATATATATTCAGAGAGTGATCCGTTCTGAAATAACGTTATTATTTTTAAAAAGCCATTCTTAACATGGGGAGGGTTTTTTGTACCTATTCTGTACTTTAACCTTACAACTGAATAAAAAAAAAAAAAAAATCAAAACTTTAATTAAACTTGGAAATACGATTAAAAAATAGCGCGGATCAGTAAGTGCATTGGCACCATTTATTTATATATATATATATATATATATATATATATATATATAACTTCCTGTTACTTCATCACTCTAAAATCGTCTGTATTAAACGTTTAGCTTCATTAATGTTAAAATTTCCTTTAATTTCGTAGTATGAATGGTGACCCTCCTGGGGTATGTCCACTTACTAATGGAGTCAAAACTGATTTTGTCGCGGGATTCGGGTCCATTGTCATTTCCTGCACTGATAATTGTGCAACTATAAACCACCAGTGTCTGTAAATATATATGTACGTGTGTTTCCTACATGTGTAACAGATACTAGTCTACAAAGTTTTATGCGTGAGCGTTTTAAGTTTGCCTTTTTTTTTTTCCAAAATGTCTCGTCATTTGTGTTTTCATCTGTTCTATGACCGTATGGTACTTGTACAGTTTAATCAAGACATTAAAAAAATGAAAACATCGAAAAAAAAAGTTTAAGTTGTACGTATCCGTTATGCAACGAAGTTCTCCGAAAAAAAATAAAAAAAAATCACTTAATTTCATCAAGTAGTTTTTTTTTTTTTTTTTTTACAGCGAAAAAACAATTTGCTATGATACCGAGCAAAAGGTTCGATTTTTAGGAAGAAAAGCTAGTATTAAAGATGGGGAGAGGGTGTCGGCGCTATAACTGGAGTTATCTCCCCGTGGCGTATCTAAAATTCAAACAAAATTTTTTAAAAATCCAAGATGACTGCCTTCAACGTGCTGTCATAAAAAAGTGGTTTTCCGCTGTAAAAAAAAAAAAAAAAAAAAAAAAAATCAAATTGAGTGAATTTTTTTTTTTCAGAGATCTTCAGTTCAAAACGGATACGTACAATATAACCTTTTTCGATAGTTTCATTTTTTAATATCTTGATTAAACTGTACGAGTACCGATCGTATTTTACCTCATCTTTTCAACCGTGTTTACGCCTGCACTTTTCAGATGGTAAGGTTAAAATTTGTATTTTGCCTAAGCTTAACTGCTCTTAAAGCATACTTATTAACTATTCGGAAAGAGTACAAACACACACACAAATATTTATAACACAATTTGGCTGAACAATTCTAGAGTATTTATATAGAATAAGAACCGTGATATCAGAATTTTCCGGGCAGTTTACCAAAAATACTGGAAGGTACAGAACGAATATTTCATACTCGGGTGTGCCCGGCAGATGACGGAAAGAATCGGAAGCAGTCGACAAGTAGTTTTTTTTTTTTTTTTTTTTTTTTTTTGGATATTAAGACATTTTTTCCAATGTATTAGGTAATGAATTTCAGTGGTCGTCGCCATTCTTAACATGGTCGATAAATATAGAAGCCGCATAAAAAAAATGTATACCAAAAATTACTAAACGTATTGCAAAATTAATTTTTCTGTACGAATAAAAATGTCGTCTGAAACACATCAATTCAAAATGAAAAGTGCTAGAAAAATAAGAATTTTAGTTTAAAAAAAAAAGTCGTCTGGTAAGAAAAGTTAACGCCTCGTCTTTCTCCGTTGCTTACGTCAGAATTACGTCACATATGCAAATCTCTAGATGTCTTTCAAGCGACAACACCGCAAGGAACAAGACCGATAGCCATTAGTCGCGTGCTCTCGTGTAATAAATGAATGCGTGAATGTAGGATTGACATGAAATTCTTAAAGATAAACTAAAATGACCGAAAAATGGGCTGAAATGACTTAGAATAACTTTAATGAACTTAAGGATGATTTGAATGAACTTAAGGATGATTTGAATGACCTTAAGAATGACTGGAATCTTTCAAAAACAACTTGAATGGTCTGTAGAATGACTTGAATGGCTTTGAGACTGACTGGTTGTAAAGTGAGTGATCATTTTACATTAAATTAATACAGAAAAGTGATCCCCCATTTTATATCACAAAGTTACAAACATAAGTACAGCATGTAAGAACAGATACTACACTTCGATCTTGGCCAAAAGCCCAAGAAAAGCTTTAAAAGCTAAGAAAAGCATCTATTAACAGACCTTTGATCTTAACCAAAAAGGCCAAGCACAAAAGTGGATGCTAGTGCAGAGAGTGATCCGCGCTATTTTTTTAAATCGTATTTCCAAGTTTTAATTAAAGTTTGTTTGTTTTTTATTCAATTGTAAGGTTGAAGTATAGAATAAGTACAAAAAAACCCTCCCCATGTTAAAAATGGCTTTTTAAATAATAACGTTATTATTTACGTCCGGATCACTCTATGCACTAGTACCCAAAAGGGTTATGGACAGACCGACAGAGTCGCTTGCACGCGACTAAAAATGTCCAACATATATATATATATATATATATATATATATATATATATATATATATATATATAACAAACATGATGCACTTAGTACCGTGCTATTTTAAAAAATCGTATTCTAGCTAAATTCAAGAGTTACGATATTTTCTTAAATTGTTAGGTGAAAATACAGAATAGTTACAAAACTCCCTTCCCTCTCCATGTTAAGAATGGCTTTCTAAATATTTATTTAGCACAGTAACATAAGTGCATATAGGTACCATAAAAAAGTTTGAAAGGAAACAAGGTTCTTGTCCATTATTTCCACAAAAAAAGTCCGTACAATGTACGTAAAACGCGGAAAAACGGAAATATATTCCAAAAATTACGTAAATTGATCAAGTAGTTTTATTTTTTTACAAAAAAATCTTTACACGATTAATGGGAATTCGTAGGCAATAAAATGTAAATCTCGCAGGTTGACTTACTAAATAATTGGCACTTGTACAGTTTAGTCAAGACATTAAAAAATGAAAATATCGAAAAAAGGTTATATTGTATGTATCCGTTATAGAACGAAGTTCTACGGGAAAAAAAATTTCACTTAATTTCATCAAGTAGTTTTTTTTTTTTTTTGTTTTTTTTTTACAGCGAAAAAACAATTTATGATACCGAATAAAAGGTTCGATGTTTAGGAAGAAAAGCTAGTATTAAAGATGGGGAGGGGTGTCAGCGCTTTAACTGGAGTTATCTCCCCGTGGCGTGTTCAATAAATTTAATAAATTTCTGACTTCAACGCGCTCTCAGAAAAACGTGTTTTTCCGCTGTAAAAATAAATAAATAAATAAATAAATAAAACTACTCGATCAAATTAAGTGAAATTTTTTTCCGGAGATCTTCAGTCCAAAACGAATACGTACAATATAACCTTTTTCGGGTTTGTATTACTGTACACAGATTCGAAAAAGTTGTCAAAAAACAAACAAATAAATGTTATCAAAGGCAAGATAAGTTACTTTTCTACCAAACTGGATATAATTTTCGTGTTTTTATTCAATTTGACATGTTTATTCAGCTCGAAAAGCATACAGTGTTTACCGATGTAGATATTTATTTGCTGCCCACCTCAGCAAAATGTGGCACAAGGCCGGAAAGTGGGAACCCCGCAGGCTCCCCTAAAGGAGGGGCACTCCTGCAATTTTAAAAATTGCCTGAGTAACCCCGTCGGCATTCCCCGGTCGGGGCGCCTCAGGCAGCAAGCAATAAACTTGCCCCACCGGAAAGCCCGGTGGCAAGGCCTGGGAGGGTGGACCTCCTAGGTATTACCTAGGCGGTGTACCTCAGTCCAACAGGTGCTGGGCCGGTTCCCGGCCCCTCACCTGTTGGGCTGAGTGTCAAGTGACGAATCCTTGACATGTACTACCCTGTCTCCATGCAGCCGAAGCCGCTAGGAGACATCCCATCATAAGAGGCTTACCGATGTATTGGAAAATTCAAGATGGCGGCCGATTCTCTCTTTAACACGGTAAGTTCAGGAAAAGGTGTTATAAATAATAAACTAGACAAAATACTATTAAAAACCACCGAATATATGTCAAGTTATGTCATGGTAACATATATTGAGCGAATTTCTAACAGTATTTTGTCTAGTTTATTATTTATTACACCTTTTTCCAAACTTACCGTGTTAAAGAGAGAATCCGCCGCCATCTTGAATTTTCCAATACATCGGTAAACACTGTATGCTTTTCGAGCTGAATAAACATGTTAAATTGAATAAAAACACGAAAATGATATCCAGTTTGGTAGAAAAGTAACTTATCTTGCCTTTGATAACATTTATTTGTTATATATTTGTTTTTTGACAACTTTTTCGAATCTATGTGTACAGTAATACAACCCCCCCCCGCGCTATTTTTTTAAAGATTAGTTTTATGATGTCTTTTAATTATATTGCGAAGTTAAGGTACATAATAGCTACAAAACAACCTCCCCTCCTCATGTTAAGAATGGATTTCTAAATAACGTTATTATTTCACCACGGATCAATAAGTGCAGCACTGCAGCAGTGCAGCACCACTGCACTAGTACCAATAACGTTATGTAAAAATCCACTCTTAGAGAGAGAGAGAGATGGGGGGGGGGTCCCCATCAAAATAAACACAAAAACATTCTATAGTAACAATTTCATAAATGAAAGATACCGTAAAAATTAAATATTGAAAAATATTTTTGGCGCACGCGCGTCAAAAATATACGCGCGCTTTCACGCACAGAACCGAACCGACAACGCAAGGAATTACAGTGCTTAATATACGGAAAATAACTTGTTTATGGCACATTTAAATGCAATATTCGGTTTCAGCATAACCTAAAGTCATTTTTAAAGGTGATTAAAGTCAAAATTTACCGAATTTAGCTCGAAAATCCCATTTAAAAAATTTCTGCAATATTTTTAACGCAAATAGGTCACCGCCCACATGTATATGTAAATCCACAATTCAGCCTAAATAATAATACAGAAAAATCGGTATTAGTGCAGTTGCAGTGCACTTATTGATCCATGCTGAAATAACGTTATTATTTAAAAAGCCATTCTTAACATGGAGAGGGTGTTTTGTATCTATTCTATACCTTACAACTGAATAAAAATACATAAAACTTTTATTTGTATTTAATTAAACTTGGAAATACGATTTAAGAAGCGCGGATCCGGATCAGTAAGTGCATTAGCACCGAAAAATCTTTATAATGTACGTACCTGTCAGTGAACAAAAATATATTCCAAAATTCACGTAAATTGAACAAGCAATTTGTTTTTTGTTTTTTTTTTACTCATGCACTGACGTTACAGTGCTGAAATAACGTTATTATTTAGAAAGCCCTTCTTAACATAGGGAGGGAGCTTTGTAACTATTCCAGTACTTTCACCTAAGAATTTTAAATTTGAAAATATAAAAATAGCACAGTACCTTCTCTGCATAAGCATTAGTTTTAATTGCACCCTCCCACCCGTAAAGTTGCTCTCTCGACCCTATCAACTTAATATTCTGAAGAAATGTTGGTACTAGTGCACTTATTGATCCGTGCTTAAATAACGTTATTTAGAAAGCTATTCTTAATATGGGGAGGGTGTTTCGACTGTTTCGTACCTATTCTGTATTTTTTTCTTACAATTTCATAAAAAACATAAAACTTGAAGATACTATTAAAAAAAAAAAAAAAAAAAAAATAACGCAGATAGCACCGAAATTTTGGTCAATGTGCATGTGCACTAGCTGTCTAACCTCAAAAGGATGTTTATTCTGAAAGCCGTTCTTAACATGGGGAGGTTAGGGGTGTTTATTCCGAAAGGCATTTTCTTATTTTCAACCTCCCCGTAATCAACTTCTTAGTCTTCGGGTGGTCCGCAGCGGCGCAGCAGCGCAGTGCATTTTCACATATTTTTTTTTTTTTTTTTTTTTGTGCTAAATGCACTTAATGACCCGCGCTATTTTTTTTTAATCGTATTTCCAAGTTTAAAGTTTTATGGGTTTTTTTTTCAATTGTAAGATTAAAGTACAGAATAGGTACATTAAAACACCCTCCCCATGTTAAGAATGGCTTTTTAAATAACATTATTTCAGCACGGATGAACTAACTAGTACCTTTTTTTTTTTTTTAAACTAGCTTTTTAAGGCAGTTAACTAAAATCGTTTACCTATTACAAAAAAAAACAAAAAACAAAAACAAAAAAACGGTACTAGTGCAGAGAGTGATCCGCCGCCGGACGTAAATAACATTTTAAAAGCCATTCTTAACATGGGGGGGGGCTGTACCTATTCTATACTTCAACCTTACAATTGAAACAAAAAATTTTAATTAAACTGCGAAATATGATTTAAAAAATAGCGGATCAGTAAGTGCACTAGCACCAAAAAAAAAACAAAAAAAAAAAATAGTTCTGGTTAACTGGCCTGAAACGGAGATTACATTGGTTGAAAGATTGAGAAAGTGAAAATCAAGATGAGAATAGTAGTCCAAATAATTCAAATTATCAATCCTCATCTAAGCAATTCTGGAGAAAAAAAAACAAAAAAAAAACGGTATTTTTCACGACCTGTTCCAGCGAAGCATAAACACCCCCAACCACCCACTTTCGGAATAAACACCCCTCCGCATGTTAAAACTGCTTTCGAGGTTGGGGAGGTGGGGTGTTTATTCCGAAAGCAGTTCTTAACATGGGGAGGTTGGGATGTTTATAATACGCTGGCGCGCGTCGTAAAAATTTACCCCCCCCCAAAAAAAAAACAGCGCAACAAATGCTTTCGTTTATGTCAACATTTTTTTTCCATCTTTCCACTGCGTATTTATTATTTTACTTTCAAATGCTACCCTCCTTATTTTTTTTCGACCCGAACAACTTGTGGGGAGGGGAGTAGTTTTTTGTTAACACCCTCCATTAAACTCCTTACTTCCCTAGCAAAATAAGATTCTATTTCTTTTAAGAGATTACGAGTAAACACATTTTCTAAAGTAACTTATTTTTCTTCTTTCCGCCAAGTTTTTCAGTGTTCACACGTAATCGCCTAAAAAAAAAAAAAAAAAAAAAAAAAGTGTGGGGAGGGGGGGGGTAGAATCTCATTTTTATGCGAGTAAATGGATGAGTTTGGCAGAGAGTATTAATCTACAATAAGTTTCATGTTTTCAGAAGTATTTATTCAGTAAGATGGTTAGTTTTAGTTCCTAACCTTTTTTCTTTCTTTCTTTTCACGCAAACAACATAACACCTTGAGAAGAAAAAAAAAATGGCTCTTTCAGACTTACCTACGTCGATTCTTTTCGAGTTTATTCTGTGCAGGTTTCCTCTTTTAAATACATTTTGGTAAATCCACAGTAATAGATTAAGTAATATAAAATCCCCAAAGGGAGGGGGGTAAAGTTTTGTCTTTTAGGGGTTTTCTAGTTTGTTTGTTTTTTACTTGGTTTCCTTCTAAAAAGAGTTGGCCGTACGAAAAGAAAGAATCACCTGAATAGAAGGTTATTTTGGAATCGCTCCTTTCCTTCTTCTTCTTCGAGATATCTCTCGTCACTTCCTTTGTGGGGGCAAGTTCTTCCTCCCCCTTGTCCTCTTCGTACACTTAGCGACGCGCATACTGAGATAATTATTTGTGGAGTTACTGGAGCAATATTTGCTGCCATTTTTTTTTTTTTTTCATGTCTACTCCTTAATTAAATCCCAAAAGATGTAGTGTTTACCTGATATGCGCAATCGTAAACTTCAATCTAATATAAATACCTGTATTTATAGATAGATAATTTAATCCCAACCGAATAAAAAAAGGTCAATACACAACAGAGAGTAGAGCTTATTATAAGAGAAAGAAAATTAAAACTGTATGTTGAACTTTACCATCAAAATTTATTGTTCGACTGAATAGTCTAAAAAACAGTTTACAAAGTAAATTGTCTTTTCTTAATTGGAGTATTCAGTCGAATAATAAATTTTGATTGTGAATTTACACTTACAGTGTTAATTTTCTTTCTCTCTCACTATATATATATATATATATATATATATATATATATATATATATATATATATATAGTAAGTTATAACATATATATGGCGATTAAGCTACACGGAATATTCCGCGTTTCATCCACTCTAGGACTCTTCATTAGCCCCGAATTTCGAACACCTCAAACCGAAATAGCCTGAAAAGTCCTAGAGTGGATGAAACGCGGAATATTCAGTGTAGCTTAATCGCCATATATATTTTATAACTTACTAACTAGCTCTACCTACGTATTGAGCACTTTTGAAGTTATATATATATATATATATATATATATATATATATATATATATATATATATATATATATATAGCTAGTTAGTAAGTTATAAAATATATATGGCGATTAAGCTACACTGAATATTCCGCGTTTCATCCACTCTAGGACTCTTCAGGCTATTCCGGTTTGAGGTGTTCGAAATTCGGGGCTAATGAAGAGTCCTAGAGTGGATGAAACGCGGAATATTCCGTGTAGCTTAATCGCATATATATTTTATAACTTACTATATATATATATATATATATATATATATATATATATATATATATATATATATATATATATATATTATTATTATTATTATTATTATTATTTGAGTGTGAACAGTTACATATGGTTGTTACAAATAGCCATCTGTTTCAGTCAAAGAGACTTCCTCAGGTGACCTAGAACCTCTTGACACCAATTCTTTTTGGCGTCGAGAGGGTCTAGGTCGACAGAGGAAGTCTCTTTGACTGAAACAGATGGCTATTTGTAGCGACCATATGTAACTGTTAACCTTCAAATAATAAAAAAAATATTTTTCCCTTTTTATTGAGCACTATCTACCAACCTCGTTGTCTTCATTAGCCCCGAATTTTGAACACCTCAAACCGGAATATATATATATATATATATATATATATATATATATATATATATATATATATAAACTACTTCATTTACTCACATAAAATTAATATACGAAAGTATAGATTTATGTGTAAACTTTAAGTATTTACTTCAAAAGTGCTCAATGCGTAGGTAGAGCTAGTTAGTAATTTATAAAATATATATGGCGATATATCCTCGGAAGAAATCAACATCATTAAAAAATGTAGAAAATCAGTTCTAATAAATAACAATAACCAATGGATAAAAACTAAAATGAAAAATTCGTTTGATTTGGCGATGGGTGCCAGAGATTCTGCAGAGGCATCAGATCTTGTGGGATTATTCATTCTATATACCCTCACAAGCATATTCGATACTACGGATATCGGCCTATATAGAGATGACGGACTAGCTATAATAAAAAAAACTCCAACAAAGTCAAGGGAGAAAACTTTAAGAAAATCATACACAAGGAAATGAAAAAATTAGGCCTAAAAGCAGACGTATCAGCTAACATAAAAATAACAAACTTTCTGGACGTCACGTTAAACTTAGATAAAAACACATATGAACCATACTTAAAAGATAACGCCACTCCAATTTACGTAAACCCTAAGTCCAACCACCCACCAATAATTATAAAACACATTCCCAACTCGATCGTAAGTAGACTCAGTAATAACTCAAGCGATGAAAATGCATTTAACAGGTCAACCAATATCTACGAAACAGCCCCTAAAAAATAGTGGATACAAAAATATCGATATCAAATATAAGCAACAAAACACCAACAGCTATAATAAAATCAAAAATAGAAGAAAAAGAACTATAATTTGGTATACGGCCCCATACAATCAAATGTTAAAAACAAAACTTGGTAAGAAATTTCTAGACCTTATTGAAAAACACTTTCCCGCAACCAACCCCTTACACAAAATCTTCAATAAAAATACCTTGAAGTTATTTTACAGTTGTTGCGAAAATTTAGAGATGATAATTAAAGCACATAATAACAAAATACTAAATAAAAACCATGTAAACAACAACAAAATAAACAATAAAAAAGTAGACACCATGACAAAAATAAAACCAACACTAGCAGTAGTAATAATAATAATAATAATAATAATAATAATAATAATAATAATAATAATAAATAATAATAATAACAAACCAACCCCGGACAAGAACAACCATACCATAAATAAAAATAATAATAACGAACAAGATAAATGCAACTGTAGACACCGCACACTTTGCCCAGCTCAAAATAAATGTCTAACAAAAAACGTAGTTTATCAAGCAACAATATTTGCGAAAGAAAACCCGAATAACAAGAAATATTACGTAGGCATGACTTCCTTAGATTTCAAAACCCGATACTATGACCACAAAAGTACATTCAAAAATAAAAAACACCGTATAAAAACAACAATAGCGAATAAATACTGGGAACTCAAAGAAAGCGGACATTCGCCGGTAGTCGAATGGAAAATAATAAGACAAGCTACCACGTGCAGACATTTAGATGACCCATGTAAATTATGCCTCCATGAAAAATTTGCTATCTTGTACTTTAAAGAACCCCAAAATCTACTAAACTGTAGACGAGAAATAGCAAACAATTGTGTTCACAAAATAAAACTAACTCTAGGATAGCGATACAAAATAGCTTTAAAACTAACAAAAACAATAGAAAAAAACTAACAAAAACAATAGAAAACAAATAAATAAATTAAATAAACATGAATATACATAAACGACCACACACACACACACACACACACACACACACACACACACACATATATATATGTATGTATGTGTGCATGTATGTGTGTACACATATGTATATTTATATATATAAAAAAAAAGAAAAAAAGCAGAAATGAGGAAAATCGTCTGCCTTAAACCACTAACCTAGTTCTAAAATAAGCCTCGAAACATCCAAGAACTTAAGGCAAACATACGCAGGAAATTCTCTCCCTACAACTTCAGATGTTAAGAACTGTCATAAAAAATAGCTTAGAAAGAGCTCGATTTTGCAAAGCCGAGAATGAAAGATACTTAAGAGACATTATCTTTCGTAATTAAGTCAGAACAAATTTCCACAATATAAACTATGTAATAAAAAAAGAATTAATTAAATACAGTCATTTAAGAAAAAGTTATTTGATTTTCAAACTGTAAAGTGACTTATGCGCCACCCTGTGTATATATATATATATATATATATATATATATATATATATATATATATATATATATATATATATATATATATTAGTGGCCTGGCAAGGGCACAGAGGAGACAATTGAAGCTAAACTGAAGCTGCCTGCCAGGACACTATATATACAAATTTAGGCAAATTTTAGTCTCTCCTCCGTCGAGGCCAGAAGTTTTGAGGATAGATAGCCAAATTGAATATTGAAATGCTCATATCGTTGCTTCCATCGGACGAAACTACATGAAAATTTCCAGGCTTTTTGAAAATTATAATACTATTCTATGGTTAAAATTTTATCACAATTTATAAAAAAGGAACCTATATTTTCAACCCAATATTCATAACCCTATTTCCAAAAGAGGGGAGATATAACATATGAGAAATATTTGGAATCAAGTCTCTCTTTGGTGTTATTTCAGATCATTTGAAACCATAGCAGCAAGTTTTAGTCTTCTCTCCATCAAGGCCATAGTTGTTGGGGAAATATCAGATATTTTGTAATTCATATGCAAAACTAGGAAAACAAATGACTATGATTGAAATATTGGTAAAGGTGATGTACCTTTCTAACCTCAACAAATCCTTTAAATTTACCAGTATTATAAGTCTTCGGCGGTGCTGATGTCGGGAAAATTGTAGTGTGTATACTTAGCGCGGATCCAATTTGCTTAAGAAAATAATGAGAAAATGTCTTAAACTCGAAACCTGACCGAAATGAGACAAAAACGTGTCTTATGAAAATTTAGACGCGATTCGGTTTGACAATATAAAAAGCCAGCACTTCTTCAGTTGGAAACGATTCTTTTTTGTCGGCTCGACGTCGGTACGGTGTACTTTTCAATCTCATGCCAGTTAAAGAAAGTTTTGTGTGCGATAACACCAAAAAGGGAACAGGGCAGCTTTTTGTTACGTGTGCTTCGACGCGATGAACTTGGCGATCTGAAAACCATTCTTATTTTTAGCTCAAACATTCAACGATTAGAAGCTATTTCGGCCTTTTATTATCTTTCGGCGACGAAGGGAAACATTTTTGATGTCCGGTTGATTCCAGAATTTAGTGGTGTTGCGGCTGATATGCCCGTTGTCGAGTGGATCGAAAATCTGGAAGTTGTGTGTGAGCTTTGCACTATGAAGTATATCGAGCGCGTCCTGCCATTGAGATTGCGAGACCATATACAGACAACTTAGTCCGGAGCAGAAAGCAGATGCTGGGCAGGTGAAGCATATGTCACCAATGCATTTAATGCATATGACTGGTTTGTCACTCGACAACTTTGCCCTGATAAAGTGGTGGACGACTTTTTTGCTGAGCAGCAACGCCTAGCCCGGTTGGCCGAATGTTGGTTAACGTGCACATTTGTTTCTGGACTATCTCAACATGTCAAACCTATATTACGTGCTTCATCCAGGATGGAAACGATGAGTGCGGAACAACTGTTGACCCGAACGGGACTGATAACGAAGAATGAAGAAGTTAAAATGGGATACGATTGAATTTCCTAGAAAAAGTCGTCGCATTAAAACGAAGAATTTAAGATACGATTCTGTTGTTTTGTTCTGAAAAAGTCTTCGCTTTTAAATGAAGAACTGGAAATGCGAGTCAGTTGTAAATCTATAAATATAAAGCGAAAATGTTTGTATGTGTGTTCGCTTTTTCTGTATGTCAACAAAAGGCTTTTTTCAGAGAAGCGGTCAGTCGGTTCACAACTTTTTAAAACTTTCTCTATCACATATAAATCGTAATATCTCGCCTGTCTATTTAATTTGCTCGACTCCGGGAAGATAAATATTCAACATTTGTCGCTTGCCGCATGTGAGTTAGTCTTTTTCCTATAACAACTTGGGAAAATAAAAAAAAGCGTTCCCGCAGTAAATGAAATACTATCTCGCAGTCAAACTTGACCTAATTAAGTCATTAAAACGTGCACCTGCAAAATCCAAGTAATTAAATAAATTCAAACGTGTTTCCGTTAGCATCTCACAGTAGCCCAATGGTTAAAACCGTCGCACTCTTTTTTTTTTTTTTTTTTCCACACTTTAATTTACAACTTTGCCTCAAGGGTTCGGGTTCGATTCTCATACTTACCTAGCAAAGCATTTTTTTTTAATTTTAATCCCCCCCCCCTGGAGTTTTCACACACACACACACACACCTCCAAACACCCGGGCAACGCCGGGTACCCCTCGCTAGTCTATAATATAAATCTCATCTGTCTGTTTGTAATGTATGTATGTCTGCCTAAAACTTTCGACAGAGGCGACGGATTTTCACGAGATCGGTATCATTTTGAAGCTTGACCCTTCGGACGACAAATATTGCAAAATTGGCAAAAAAACATTAATTCCTTCACCCTTAACTGGGCACTTTTACAAGGAGTAGTCGCTGTTTTCGCCGATATTTTCGAAAGTCATCGCCTCTTTTCGATTGACTACTCTTAATTTAAACTTTAGTCACTTCCGGTTTTGCGATGGACGCAACGGCAAAGACGTCACGTTTTTTTTTTCACGTTCCCTTCCTCCTTCGCAGTACAGGTTCGAGCCTGCCTGCCTACTATCACTGTTTTTTTTTTTTTGCTTAACACACACCTCCAAACACCCGGGCAACGCCGGGCACCCAGGCTAATATTATATAAAAAGTCGTCACTTTTAAGTGAGTACTAGCTGAATCTAATAGTGTAGCGTGGGCTAGTTGTGTTTAGCCGTGCAGCCCAATTTCTGCTAAGGAGTACCCGACAAAGACGGATATTACCTCCCTGCCCTGTTTGTGACTATGAGATCAGAGGAGAGTGTAGGGAAAATTGCAGTGTGCACGATTAGCGCGGGTTTCATTCGCTTGGAGAGAAAAAATCTTAAACTCGAAACCTGACCGACACGAGACAAAAACATGCCTTATGCAAATTGTGACGCGCTCGGGTTTGACAAAAAAAAAAAAAAAAAAAAAAAAAAAGCATTTCTTCAGTTGAAAACGATTTTTTTTTTTTTTTGTCGGTAGTGCAATCTGGTGTCAGTTGGAGAAAGCTTGCTTGCGATAACGTCGAAAAGGAAGCAGGGCAGACTTTTGTTAGGTGTGCTTTGCTTCGACGCGGTGAACTTGGCGATCATTTTACTTTGTAACTCCAACATTTAACGAGTAGAACAAAAATAACAGTTAAAATCCTAGGAAACGAGTAATTTCCAACATATGATATAATTATAGTTTTAAAAAGTAGGGTGTCAGTTTTCTATATTAATTTAACGTAAAATGAACACCCATTTTCATAACTACTTTTTTTTTTTATTGAGGGGGAGGGCGCCTGTATTTTTTTATTGTATTTTAATTTTTTTTTAGGGGGTGTTTGTTTTTTGTTTTGTTTTTTTTTTGGGGGGGGGGGTAGGTAGACCAACACAAAACCTACCTTAAAAACTTGTTTTCTATAGGCTTTCAGATGTGCTGAAAACGAATATCGCATTTAAATTTTCCGCAAACAAGTATTTTTCCGGGTATTAAGCAATATAATTCTTTGTTAGAAGTGGTGGCCATTGTTGCACGCGGAAGCGCGCATGTTTTTACTTAATATCCGGAAAAATATTATTTGCAGAAAATGTAAAGGCGATATTAATTTTTAGCACACATCAAAATCTACTGAAAGCAAGTTTTTAAGGTAGGTTTTGTGTTGGTCTACCAAGCCACAATAAATACGACCCCTAAAAAATATAACAAACCCTCCCAAAATAGGGGTTCATAAAATTGGTGCTCATTTTACGTTAAATTAATATAGAAAAGTGATCATCCACATTTTCAAACAATGTGAGACCTTAGGGCAAATGTCACATAGCCCACTACACAATTCAAGTAATTAGCTTTCCAACGAGTTTGCATTTATTAAAATATGATCAATAGTAGCCGTGATTTCGAACTTATAAAATTGCCCAAAAGGTGGTATATTTATATACGAAGATATTTATATTCGTAGCCATGTTGAAATGGTCATATCTTGGGTTCTATGGGACGAAACTACATATTTATATATTATCACCAACCTAACATATATCTTAGATGTCATTCTCACAACGTTTCAGTCGATGTAGCCTCTCGCCTTCTTCACGTGTATCTTAAGGAACTCGAGAATCTGTAACGAGATTTCAAACGGAACCCTTTATTTAACCGACGGAAATAACTTGTTCTCGTTCCGTCAGCTATGACGGAGTGGAAGTATTGTGATTGCATTCGTAGTATCGCCTGCGCTGTGGATTGAGGATTGAACCTTCAACTCCAAGAAGACTGTCACTTAGGACTGATTATGACTTTAGCACTGCTATCCTTGTGGTCACGTCTGACGGAACGAGAGCAATTGCCCACGTGGAATAAAGGGGTTCAGTTCGAAATTCCCTACAAACTGTGGAGTCCATCTAGATGCACCTGACGAAGTTCGGAGCTTATATCGGCCGAAACGTTGGAAACTGAGGCCGATAGTTTGAATAATGAAAAATAATAATTGAAAAAAAAAAAAAAAAGACTATTCTTTATGAAAACATTCGATTAAGGTCCGTAATTATATTAGCGAAAAATATGATGTGGCATCGAGAAAGAGGGAGAGACAGAGGGGGGGGGGTGAAGAGAGGATGAGGTGGCGAGAAGGGGAATGGAAAGAGAGGGGGAAGAAGAGAGAGGAAGAACATATACACGCTTTTTTTTTTTTTTTTTTGCTACTCATACACTTATTGATCCGTGCTAAAATAATAACGTTATTATTTTAAAAGCTATTCTTAACATGGGGAGGGGAGAGTGTTTTGTAGCTAATCTGTACTTTAACCTTACAATTGAATAAAAAAAACATATAAAACTTTAATTAAACTTGGAAATACGATTTAAAAAAAATAGCGCGGATCAGTAAGCGCATTAGCACCCTTTTTTTTATAGCTATTATTTTGTTATGCATGCGACCGGGCAAAACTAGGTAGATTTGCTAGTTGTAACTACAAGAAACTAGAAACAACAATTATTCGTCTTGCAAAATGCGAACTGACGAGGTAAAGCCGAAAGAATTTGACATAGTTTTTATTATTATCAAGTGAAGAATACGACGCAACAATTAAACCCCAATAATGGCGATTGCTCTGTTCTTGAGTTGTTGTCTTTTTCTTCTTCTTCTTTATTTTTTATTTTTAACTTTTTTATTTTATTTATCTCTTTTTGTTCGGTTCAATTAAATCGTTCAACACTGCCGTAACAATCTACTAGTAATGTCCGCTTGTAAAGACATAAAAAGGCTAGTCGCATTGATTGAACGGTTCAGACGTGAAAGTTAAGATGATTTGTGTTGAGAGTTCGAATCGTACGTCCGGCAGAACAGTGTGTGTGTGTGTGTGTGTGTGTGTGTGTGTGTGTGTGTGTGTTATTTTGATAAAATATGTTTTCAATTATATTTCACTATTTGTGCATACCAATCCCTTTTTTTTTTTTTAGAAGATCAATGTATGTTAAATATCACAACATATAAAAGAATACCAGTATGCAATTCTCTATCTATATAAAAGCCAAGTACGTCCAAGGATGGAATACTGCTGCCATATCTGGGCAGGAGCTGCTAAAAACAGTCTATCCTGCCTTGACAGAGTACAAAATAGACTTCGTGGCTTAGTGGGGCATGCCCTTTTCTCTACCCTGCAACCTCTCTCCCACAGAAGAGACGTTGCGAGCCTATCCTTGTTTTATCGTTATTTCCATGGCAGGTGCTCGTCTGAACTCCAATCTCTGGTCTCCCCTCGCCAATCTTTTACGAAAAACACCCGTCTAGCTGAATCCACTGTGAAAAATTTCCCCCACTCTTTATCTGTTCCTAAATCAAAACGTGGATTCCATGAACAAAGCTTCTTTCTTAGAACTGCACGCCTGTGGAACTCTGTTCCGTCTGCCTGCTTCCCACCTGACTACAACTTGGATGTCTTTCAGTCCAACGTTAACAAATTCCTAATGAACCGCCCCCTTAAGTAAACACTTCATCAAATCTCCACACTAACGTAATGTACTTGCAATAACCCTTATCCCTGAGTGGCTTCCGGGCCTTGATAAGTGGTGACCACTGTGTAAAAAAAAGTCACATTCCAAGATCCAAATATTTATTTTCCATACAAAATAGCTTCCCCAGCATGTTAAAATTTCGATACATTTTTCACAGATCTGTTTCGTTATGCAGAAACAAATGGTTATTATTATGCAAATACTGTTTCTTTTCATGCATATACTCTTCAGAAAAATTAGAAATTCTTTGAGAGAGATGACAGATCTTTTATATAAATGCACACAGAAATGACAGAAAATAATAGACACTCATAGAAACAGTTTATTTCAATAAACATATAATTTATAGAAGAATATCAAAAATAAATGGTCACAAATTTAATAACTGAAACCTGACAAACATTCTCTTTGCTGTTTTTAATGCTAGGACCCTTTTAGATATGGCACTGATCAGTTGACGATTATAATCTTGCGAAATTTCTTGCCATGCCTGACGCAATAATTCTAAAAGTTCAGGCTTAGAAGATGGCTTCCTTCTCTTTTTGAAACGGTCCTGGTCTAATATACCCGAAAAGTTTTCAATCGGGTTCATATCCGGGAACTGATTTGGCCATGGAAGTTTATTCATCCTATTTTGGCTCAGCTAATGTTGTGTCGGCCTAGCAGAGTTGACAAGGAGTTCCGTCTTGCATAGATAGGGAGTTAACTTGATTCATTTTACCAATTGAGACTATTAGTAGGAGTTCTTCACGTAATATTGAAACATATTTAGCAGTATGGATGTTCCTTCACGCTCCACTAGGTCTGAGCGACCATCACTCCAAATTGCAGCCCATACCATAATCGAGAAAACCCTATGTTTCAGCGTTGGCTGCAGTCTTTTTAAGTCAAACTCTTGCTGAGGGAGCCTCCGTACCTATACCTTTCCATTGTCGAGAAATAATGTAAATCGTGATTTATCAGAGAAAATGACATTAGTCCAAAAGGTTATAGATCTTCTCATCATCTCACTAGTCCAATCTTTTCAGCTCTACCATGGTAACCCAGCTTGTGAAGATACCTGACAGCTGTTCTGGGGCTGAGAGCAGCTTGCGTTGCAATGTCAGAGGCTTTGCACCGAGGATCCTCTTCAACATTTCTTTTCACAAGACGCAAGGTCCTTTCAGAGGGCATGAAGCGACGTGAATGAGATTTTGTGCACTCTTTGTCCTCTCTTCTGAATTGTACGATCAGTTTATTAACAATAAAAAAGGAAATTAAAAGATTTCATGTTATTTTGCGTTGACTAAGACCAACTTCATGTTGTTCCATACATCGCCATCGCAGAAATTCTTATAGCTCTGACGCTCCTTTGGTTCGTAGCATGCTTCAATGTTGTTAGAAGCAATTTTAATGAGATACTCTGTTATTTCAGTACTATTCTTATCTGTAAATATGAATAAGCATATATTAATCTTAAGAAAAATATTTATCTTAGTATGTATTTATTTATTTTGTCATGTCTGTGTATATACCAGGTTAAAGGCATTCAAGAATGATAACTAATTAATTTATCTAGGTTATGAGGAGTGCTCAATAAAAGAAGAGCAAAATATATTTTTATTACGTTAAGAATTTTGTTCCTTAGAAGCGCTGGTAGAGTTTTTTGTTGTTGGAGGAGAGAATCAGCAAGTAGAAGTCAGTTTGTTGTTTTTACGGTAGTTTTTTAAATCTCGGAACGGTGCGTTTGGTCTGCTTCAACAACAACATGGCAAAAAAAAAATACATACTGAAGATGAAGGTTTCCTTCGAAATATATTTATGAATTTCAATATAAATTTCAAACAAAATAAATGTCTGTTTATTTTCTAATAATGCGTTGTTTTGGCTTCAAACATCTATAATACGTATTTTATTTTATATTTTTATTAATATAAACAAGTTTATATATTCGCGACACTGGACATGGTAATGTTTTGAACAAATGGGCGGTTAAAAGCAGAAGTCCTTGTCAGCCGGCTTAAATAAATGGTTGCTTTCCATAGAAGAAACAAGTCCCCAGATATATATATATATATATATATATATATATATATATATATATATATATATATATATATATATATATATATATATATATATATATATATATATATATAACACGCATACGAGGGGGTCCTTACGCACTTTTGCCAATAATTCAATGACGCATCTCTGTTTCTGACGCACGTCCATGACAGGAGTTGCTTTCTTAGTCTCACACCGTCAATATCTGTGACAGAGAAGTGTAACTTTGAAGTCATGAACGCAAAATAAAGAATCGATCTGTCACCTCTCTCCCCCCTCTCTCTCTCTCTCTCTCTCTCTCTCTCTCTCTCTCTCTCTCTTTCAACAAGTGTTCTTCTCATCTTTTTCTTTTTCTTTTTTCCTTTACTTTTTTGTTTTTCTTTTTATTTATTTTCCATGAGACTGGTTAGTGTTTGTTGTTTATGTAAGTTAGTTTCCGCATTTGATGGTTTTCAACTCTTTTCAACATTACCGTCTGCTGTATAGTCACAATCTTACCCTTGCTTCTAATTTCTCTTAGTTTTATTTTTTTTCCACAAAACTTTTCAAGACTGTTCCTAGTGCTCCAACAATTATTTGTATTATATTGAGTTTCCTCATACTCCACGTTCTTTTTAGTTCTCTGACAAGTTCTGCATATTTAATTTTTTTTTCGGTTTCATTTCACATGCGCTCTGTTACATTCCTTGAATCTCTTATGCCACTCTAAAACTGACGCTCGATTCATGTAAGATAGTCCAAACGCAGTCTAAACGATTCTTTGCGTTTATGCGGCATTTTTCCAAGTTTAAGACATAATTTTACTGAATATCATTCTTCTAGAATGTCCTCACATCCAGATTGCATTTATTAAATTCACCAGCTGTGACAATCAGACTTTAGTAAGGTGTATTCCAATTCCTGCTGCAGCAGTTCATTTGAACCTGAAATTATTAAAATAGATCAGTCATCTCATAAGATGTATAGCAATGACATACTGAATTTCCAAGAATCTACGACAATTTTAAATGCTTGAAAAAAAGTCTGGAAACTTATAACCTGCACCTCGTAAGAGACATCATAGCTATGATGAGCAGTAGTGGTGATAAAGAATTCTCCTTTGACGATACTTTTTTGTATTTTTATCTCAGCTATATATGTTATGCTCCAGCTGTTTTCATTGCTTTCTCAATCAAATAGATAATTTTGTCTGGTATTTTGTGCATCTTAAAGCATTCTTTGATCCATCCTTGAGGGATCCGGTCGTATCCTTTCTTGTAGTCAATCCATGCGATGTCTGTTCTTTTTCCTACTTTCTACCGCATTCAGGATTTTTTGGTCAACATATAGTAGGTCATGAGTTCTTTTTTCAACATAAGTTGTGATACAACGAAACAGGACTGTATGTCGATGACTACAAATATATATCTATATAATACTAAAACTCTGTCGTTCTTGGTTGTTTGCTTGTTTGCTTGCGCACTCTCCTCCTCCTCCTCCTCCTCCTACTACTACTACTACTATTACTATGCCTCCTCTTCTTGCTACTACTATTACTTTGCCTCTTTACAACTACTACTACGCCTCCTCTTCCTTATCCTACTATTACTACTACTGGTTATAATTCAATGGCTGTAAGTTTTTTGATTTTTTTTTTTCAAAAATAAACAATTATAAACAGAATGACTCATAGAAATCTATCTATATTCTTTTTTCATTTTAATATACTTTCATAGAAATGTTTCTGTTATGTCACAAAAAAACTATTTTCTTTACGTCACAAGTGTCATGCTCATACATTAATTCCATAGCAAATATAACATACTGACCCCTTAGGGGATGTTTTGCAACTATTCTGTATTACAACTATACTGTGGCAATTTTCTCACAAATAAATCAACTTTGACCTGTTGACGCCGTGTTTTTTTTTACTGTGTACGTTTTCAGCGGCCTAATTATTTTTTGCGTTTGAAATTATCCAAATAAACAATTGTTAATGTTTTCTGCCTTTTTTTACATCATTCATTTCCGTATTACGTTTAAGTTATTTTAACGCAATTTTCTTACAAATAAATCCACTATTTTACAATGTAAATAGATAATAGGTAACTTTACACGAATAAGGAGGATTTTTTTTTGTTTGAGTGATCCGTCTGATTTTTCATTTTAATATACTTTCATAGAAATGTTTCTATTATGTAAAAAAAAAAACCTATTTTCTTTACGTTACAATTCCATAGCTAATATAACATACTGACCCAACGGGTCACGGGCAGTCTAGTATATATATATATATATATATATATATATATATATATATATATATATATATGACTACAAATACATACATATATTCGTTGACTACAAATATATATACATGTATATATATATATGACTACAAATATATATATATATTCGATGATTATATATATATATATATATATATATATATATATATATATATATATATATATATATATATAAATTAAAATTAAATTTACCAAAATGATCCAAGATGGTAAAATTAAAGTATATTATAAATATTACAGAATTAATATTTATAAAGTTATCTCAGCCAGATGTAAAAGCGCAATAAAACCAAATAGGATATAGAACTTATAATACGAGCAAACAGTTAATAAAACATGTAAAAAAAAAACACTTTGAAATGAGTTAAAAACATATTTAATCTGAAAAGGAAACACTAGATGAGTGGATAGTCCTTAATCCGCGGAGTTTCGAAGAAATACTTTCCTTCTCATCAGAGGGTAGGTATTAGCAAAATGTAGGCTCGGATTTTGCATGCAAAAGTATTTGATGAAACAACAAGTAAGATCTTACTTGAAAACAAAAAAAGTGAAGCAGAGGGAATATGGTAAAGAAAAAGGTGATTACACTTTTTTAATTTTCTTCCTTTGAAGATTGTAATGCTGGGTATGGGTCAGCCAAACCAGCTGCCAACATTGCCCCGCTTTTTTATTGAAACCAACCGAGAGCTCTTTTTAGTATCCTCGCTGTTCCCTTAAGTGCAATGGATAGTCTGGTGGAAGATAAAAAATCCAGTGACGGTAAAATCCCAGTATATAACTTCAAGAAAGTTGGATTTTACCGTCACTGGATTATATACGTATGTAGATATATATACGTATGTATATATATATATACATATATATATATATATATATATATATATATATATATATATATATATATACGTATGTATATATGTACGTACGTATATACGTATGTATGTATATACGTATATATGTACGTACGTATATACGTATGTATGTATATACGTATGTATGTATGTATATACGTATGTATGTATATATATA
>NC_136512.1:19043980-19066480 GCF_053919585.1 Euprymna scolopes
TTTCTTCTTCTGCTTCCTCTTCTCTTCTTCTGTTTTTCTTTCTTCCTACTTGTTGTTGTCGTTGTTGTTGTTGTTGTTCTTCTTCTTCTTCTTCTTCTTCTTCTTCTTCTTCTTCTTATTATTATTATTATTATTATTATTATTATTATTATTGCTCTTTAAAGTTTCCTTGATTACTTTTTTTTCTTCTTTTTACTTCTGCGTCTTTCTTTCGTTTTTTGATTTTTGGGTTTTTGATTTTCCCTCTCTGTTTCTCCCTTTTCTTTGTAAAATTCTTTTTTTTTTCTTTCTTTTTTTTTTTTTTTTTCCTCTCATCGTGTTCCTTTTACTAGTTTTCCTCTCTGTATTTTTCCCACGTCTTTCTTTCCTTGTCTTTCCTTGTCTTTTCGTTCGTTCGTTCGTTCGTTCTTCTTCTTCTTCTTCTTCTTCTTCTTCTTCTTCTTCTTCTTCTTCTTCTTCTTCTTCTTCTTCTTCTTCTTCTAAGTCTTCGCAAAGGAACAATCTACTACCAAACTTTACATATAAGAAAACGTTTTCTTTTGCAACTATCTTACTAACAGCAAGAAGAGATATTGACAGAGAAGGGTTCTCGGGGAGGTTACTGATGCTGGGGAGGTTTTTTTGGGGGGGAGGGGTACTGCTGGATGGATACAACATCTCCATCCCATTCGCAGTCTCTGTTTCCTCTTCAATCGTTTTCTCACACTCCTCCTCCTCCTCCTCCTCCTCCTCCTCTTCCTACTCCTCCTCCTACTCCTCCTCTTACTCTATTTCTTCTTCTCCTTTTTCTTTTTCTTCTTTTTCTTATTCTTCTTCTCTTTTACCTTCTCCTTCATCCCCCTCCTTCTCCTCCGTCTTCTTCTTCTTCTTCTTCTTCTTCTTCTTCTTCTTCTTCTTCTTCTTCTTCCCATCAGCACACGACCCAACCTTCATCGACCCACTTACCCTGACACCGTAGACGCTTGTTCCTCATCAACAACCTACCTAGGGAAGATCAACCACCTAAGGCAACCGGAGGATGGCAATGTTGCGGTGGGCCGGTCGGGGGTGCCAAAAAGAAATTTGTACTAGTAGTAAACGGAATACCTGGCTGGCGAGGAATTGACGTGCATAAACTTAGAGAAGGTTTGAGACATCTGTTCTTATAATACTAATGGCGAGTTCATCAACGTTTGCTTCCCGAAAAACTTTTTGGTGTTTATTTCGAATTCAACCGATTTTCAAAAAATTGCAGGATAATCTTTATGATGTACGTACCCTTCACGAAACGAAAATGTCATAAACCAAAAATCACATAAATTGATCAATTAGTTTTCTTTTATAAAGAAAATAATTTTCTCACGATTTTTAGCGATTTTAATAGGAAATTGTAGCCATTGCAAGGCTGATTTTGATCTCGGTAGTTCGAATCGAGTTTTCTCCCCTGATTTATTAAATATAGTGAATCAAAACGTAAAGTATCACTTTGTCATTAAATTTCATTTTTTTTTAGTTAAAAAAAGTATTTGATTAATTTATGTGAGTTTTGGAACATGACATGTTCGTTTTGTAACGGGTACATACATCATAAACTTTTTTGTTTGTTTTTTTTATAGCTTTTCTGTATTTTTGCTTTGAAAATAGGTTAAATTCTAAATAAATACCCACGTTTTTTATTTTCCTACATAAGTTAAGAATACAAGATATACACTAAAACATCCTTTAGTTCTGGGATTGAGTTACGTTTGAAAAAAAAACTGCTTTGTTCTAATTATCCGTAATTTATAATTAACTGAACAAGTGATCCATTTCTCATTTTGCTGTCTATGTATTTCTCTCCCCACCTCTCACTCTATGTTGCTTTAACCACTTTCTCATATTTCTTAATATCTAGGAGAGCATTTGAGAAAAAAAAAAAGAGTGACTCACTTTTTTCTAATTCACATGCGTGTACCTATACAAACCACAAACGCATATGTAAATTGGATGGCAGAAAATACGGCTCTTTATTTTTATGATGATGATAATTATGATGATAATCTAAATATAATACTTTCGTATTACTTAGATTATTCAGAGTGGGATTATTACAAGGTTTCGACCTATTTAATCTCCGACCTTCTTCCAATATTTATTGCTGAACTCGAAGAATCTGCACATTTAATCTATGCGGAAATATGCTCTCGTTTCGCCAACTGTGACCGTGTAGAATCACACACACACACACACACACACACACACACACACACACACACACACACACACACACATATATTTTTTTAAAATATAATTTTTTTTTTAAATATAATTTTTTTTTAAATATAGTTATACACTGAAACGTGTTCCGTCGTCTACGACTCATCAAAGTGGCTGAATTTAACGAGACTCGAAATCGGTACCCCCTCCACACACACACACACACACACACACACACACACACACACACACATATATATTTTTTTAAAATATAATTTTTTTTTTAAATATAATTTTTTTTTAAATATAGTTATACACTGACACGTGTTCCGTCGTCTACGACTCATCAAAGTGGCTGAATTTAACGAGACTCGAAATTGGTACCCCCTCCACACACACACACACACACACACACACACACACACACACACACATATATATATATGTATATATATATATATATATATATATAGCATCATCATCATCAGCCATTACACCCAGTGGTGTGTTGGAAAGCAACAAATCCCCTCCACTTCCACCTATCCTGAGCCAGCCTACCCAGTGAACCTCAAGAATGCTACATAGCTATCCTCTCCCTTTCCATCGTTCTTTTCCAAGTTGCTCTCGGATCCAAGTCTGATCTTGGTTTTAGTGATGTTAAGGTCCTCCCTCATCCTGCTGTTAACGTCCTCTCTGCTTTGGCCACCAGCATTAATACGAGTTTCACTTGACTCAGACCCCCCCCCCCAACACGCTGAAGTAGAGGTTCTCTTTTTTGTTGAGGGCAAGGGATCACTCTATTCGTCGACCCTTCTGGCAAGGCTGGCCCTGCCAGGAGCTCTTTATCCAGCCAGCATAGCTCTAGGGATCATAGAAATGCTCTCTCTTTCTCTCTAATTATATATATATATATATATATATATATATATATATATATATATATATATATATATATATTGTTATGCCCCATTTAAAAGGTTACAAAGAAAAAAGAACACGAGAATAGAATATCCAAATATATTTAAACACATACAAAAGTGACAACCCTGTCCCACCGGATTTTCACTCCTGACTTACAGCCTAATCTTCTGGTGTTTATTGTGTATGAATCAGTTCATTCGTAGGTAACACAGGTAGTTACGTTAGAACACACACACACACACACACACACACACACACACACACACACACATATATATATATATATATATATATATATATATATATATAATTATTTTTTAGGGGTACAAAACATTATTATAGCTGTTAAAAAAAGGAAGACTGGGTGTTTTTTGTATCAATGGTAAAAAACGGACGGAGAGAAAACATTTAATGAGGGTTAAAAAGAAGGAAGAAAGAAATTAACTAAATAAGGGGATAGAGTCAGCCGACCAGGTTTCACCCTCACTTTTCAAAGCCGAATCGAGAGTTTTGTTGTTGTTGTTGTTTTTTTTTGGGGGGGGTTGTATAGGGAAACGAATTCAACCAGGGTAATGACTAAAATGAAATCAAACTATTGGAAAGAAAAAAAAGGGGGAACGACTAAAATGAATCTATCATTATGATAATTATACAATGGAGAGGAAACGCCATATATATATATATATATATATATATATATATATATATATATATATATATATATATATATATATATATATATATATATTATATATATATATAGTAATTTATAAAATATATATGGCGATTAAGCTACACTGAATATTCGGCGTTTCATCCACTATAGGATTCGTCAGGCTTATGCGCGAATTCTGTGGTTGTTTCTCGTTTTTATATATGGTGAGGATTTTAGTTAGCCAATCAGCTTTCTAGTATCCACCGCGCCCCTTCCTATCAGCCAATGGGCATGCATTTTATCGAACAAAGGATCTGTTTTAGAACTAGGTTAGTGGTTTAAGGCAGGCGATTTTCCTCATTTCTGCTCTTTTCTACTCTTATTTTATATATAAATATACATATGTGTACACACATACATGCATACATACATACATATATATATATATATATATATATATATATATGTGTGTGTGTGTGTGTGTGTGTGTGTGTGTGATCGTTTATGTATATTCATGTTTATTTAATTTATTTATTTGCTTTCTATTGTTTTTGTTAGTTTTAAAGCTATTTTATATCGCTATCCTAGAGTAAGTTTTATTTTGTGAACACAATTGTTTGCTATTTCTCGTCTACAGTTTAATAGATTTTGGGGTTCTTTAAAAATAATATTTATTAAAAGGAGAATGTTGGAATCG
Source organism: Euprymna scolopes (assembly GCF_053919585.1). Taxonomy (NCBI): domain Eukaryota; kingdom Metazoa; phylum Mollusca; class Cephalopoda; order Sepiida; family Sepiolidae; genus Euprymna; species Euprymna scolopes. Next base: position 19,048,429 of record NC_136512.1, read on the forward strand.
AACGTAGTGATCAAAAGTTAAAAACAATACATGTTGTTATTTAGATGCGATTCCAGGAATGTAGTGAATTGTCCATTATAGTAGAAATAATTACACAACAAAGTTAGGTCAGAGCAGGTAGAATGGGACAATGGAAATTAAGGAATTATCTTTGTGTTGCCACATGTGTTGGAAGCATTTGCGGTGTCCAAGGGCAAACCAGGCACGTTTGGCCACATTCTGACGTCACAAAGAAATACAGAATCAATATATACAGTTAAGTTGAACTAGAGTTTTGAAGAGAGTCAGAAAGGAGGAGCTAGAATTCAGTTTGAGTTGAGTCAGCCTAAGCCCCTTCCGGCTATATATACATATATATATATATATGTAATTATTTTCCACAGCCGAACCAATGTCGCAGCACACAAGAGCCAAGAAAGGCAAAAAACTGGAAGTCCAAGACTTTCAAATCCTGAGCGCGGATAACTGATGGGCCCAAATGAGGGCGAAACTCTAATCTTGGACTTCCGGTTTGTTGGCTTTCTTGGCTCTTGTGGGCTGCAACGTTGGTTCGGCTGTGGAAAATAATTATATATATTCTCTCACACTCTCTGAATATATATATATATATATATATATATATATATATATATATATATATATATATATATATATATACCTACACTGGTAGCCAATTTGAATATTGAAATGCTCATATCTTTGGTTCTATAGGACGAAACTAAATGAAAATGTAAAGGTTTTTTGAAGATTATAATACTATTTTGTATATAAATGTTTATGACAATTGGTAAAAAAGAACCTATATTTTTAAACCAATAAAATATGCCCAAATTTGCCCACATTTGTATATATAATGTCCTGGAAGGCCAGCTTCAGTTTTGCTGCTTTGAGATGAATTTTGCTTAGGGTTTTGTACTTTGGTTGTTTCCCTGGTGGCCTTGCCAGACCACACACACACACACACACACACACACACACACACACACACACACACACACACACACACACACACACACATATATATATATATATTTATTTCATCAGTGTTGAAAAAAAACCCGGACTAGAATGCTCAATGTGTTCCTATATATATATATATATATATATATATATATATATATATATATATATACAGTGTATCACAAAAGTGAGTACACCCTTCACATTTCTTCAAATATTTAAGTATATCTCTTCATAGGACAACACTCAGAAAATGATTTTTTGACACAATGAAAAGTAGTCTGTTAGTAACATATATAACAGGGTTAATTTATTTTCCCCTCAAAATAATTCAAAATATAGCCATTAAAATCTAAATCCCTGACAGAAAAAGTAAGTACACCACTAAAAAACTACACCCGGAAAAAATTAGTACAATCCTAAAAAACTACATCCCTGAATGTCTAAATTGAGTACTGCTTTTTTCCCCTCCAAAATGCCATGTGACTTATTAGTGTAACTATGATATGTGTTCATAGGGAACAGGTGTATTCAAATTTGTAGCGCAGTTCTTACACTCTCTCCTATCAGTTACTGAAAGTTCCAACATGGTACCACATGGCAAAGAACTCTCTGAGCACAGGAAACATGAATTGGAACAATTATATTGAAAACATTGCCAGGGCCACTGCGAAAAAGGGGGGCTCTCTCTACCGTGCTAGAAAACTACTGACACCTGAAAGTATCCTGTACCTCTATAGGGCCACCATTCGCCCATGTATGGAGTATTGTTGTCACATTTGGGCTGGTGCATCTGCTATTAGTCTCTCACTCCTGGACAGGGTTCAAAAGAGAGTCGCCAATCTGATAGGCCCTGAACTGGCATCTAAGCTTCAGCCTCTGTCCCATCGACAAAACGTTGCATCACTCTGCCTGTTCTACAAGTATTTTAATGGTGAATGCTCTGACGAACTGCAGACACTTGTGCCCCCACGACGTAGACACCCTCGACAAACCCGACAGGCAGCTAAATCCCACCCCCACACAGTAGAGATCCCTAGATGTAAAAGATCTTTCCACTCCAGTAGTTTCTTCCCCAGAACCGCTAGACTTTGGAATTCCATTCCAGGTCCCTGCTTCCCTAACTGTACTGACATGCAGAAGTTCAAGTGTAACGTGAACCGACATCTTGCTGCCCAAATCCCAACATAGTGTCCCTTAGTTGCTGCCCCTTATAGTAGCCTCCTACACCAAAATGGCAATGTACCTTGTTTGGGGTGAAAATGTAATAAAAAAATAAAAATAAAAAAATCTTAAATCACATTTTGGTGCGCTGCATAAAGATGGCCAAGGCTATAAGAAGATTGCTGAGATCATCCAGCATTTTAAAAGTGCAAAGTCCACTCAGAACAGGCCTCGGGTAAATCATCCAAAGAAGCTTATGTGATTAAATGAATATATATATATATATATATATATATATATATATATATATATATATATATAACTACTTAATTTAATCACATAAATTAATATGCGAAAGTATAAATTTATGTGTAAACTTTAAGTATTTACTTCAACAATGCTCAATACGTAGGTAGAGCTAGGTAGTAAGTTATAAAATATACATGGCAATTAAGCTATACAGAATATTCCGCGTTTCATCCATGCTAGGATTCATCAGGCTTATTCCTTATATATATATATATATATATATATATATATATATATATATATATATACATATATATATATACATATATATATATATATATATATATATATACATATATATATATATATATATATATATATATATATATATATATATCAAATTTTAGTCATTCAATGAATTCAAAATTTATGACGTGAAATGTTTGAATTTTAAATCAAAAGATTTTTATTATTCTATGTAAGACAAAGAATACATTTGAAATATTATAAATCCTTATTTTATAGAATTTCGATGTCTAACATCTCTTCAGAGGAGAAAATATTAGCAAATAATTATAATGGTTTACACCTTATTTGCTAAAGTCAGTAAGACATGGAAAATCACAATTAAATACTAATATTACTGCCAGTAATATCTTGTATAACTTATGATCACAGGTTTCCATACCAGTTAATTGTTAGATAATTTTATTCTGAAAAATATATTTAATATTGCAAGATCGGCGTAGGAGTGTTGTTATCATTGCTGCAGAGATTAAAGAGGTTGGGGCTCAGCCTGTTAGTGTTCAGACCATATGCCACACACTACATCAAATTGCTGTGCATGGCTGTCACCCCAGGAAGAAGCATCTTCTGAAGGCAATACACAAGAAAGCCCGCAAACAGTTTGCTGAAGACATGTCAACAAAGGCCATGGATTACTGGAACCATGTTCTATTGTCTGATGAGACGAAATTTAATTTGTTTGGTTCTGATGGCCTTAAGCATGTGTGGTGGCGACCAGGTAAGGCGTATAAAGATAAGTGTGCCATGCCTACAGTCAAGCATGGTGGTGGGAATGTCATGGTCTGAGGCTGCATGAGTGCTGCAAGTGTTGGAGAGTTACATTTCATTGAGGGAAACATGTACTATCAAATACCGCAGCAGAGCATGATCCCCACCCTCCAAAAACTGGGTCGCAAAGCAGTGTTCCAGCATTGACCTAAAAAACACATTCAAGACTACTGCTTTACTGAAGAGGCTGTGGGTAAAGGTGTTGAATTGGCCAATCATGTCTTCAGACTTGAATATCATTGGGGCATCCTCATGCAGAAAGTGGAGGTGCATAAAGTCTCCGCAACGTTGTAATTGAAGAGTGGAAGAGCATTCCAGTGGCTACATGTGAAGCTCTGGTAAACTCCTTGTCCAGGAGAGTAAATGCAGTTTTGGATAATGATGATGGCCACACAAAATATTGAGAGTTGACATGTTGTATGTTAATATTGATATCTTTTCGTAAGGGGGTATACTCACTTTTGTTGCCAGGGATTTAGCTTTTAATTGCTATATTTTGAGTTATCTTGAAGGGAAAATAAATTAACTCTGTTATATATGCTGCAGACAGACTACTTTTCATTGTGTGAAAAAATAATTTTTTCAGTGTCGTCCCGTGAAGAGATATACTTAAATATTTGAAAAAATGTGAGGGGTGTACTCACTTTTGTGATACACTGTACAATCTGCAGTAAAAAGTAGTGATCTATAGAAACAACTATAGTACATCTAAATGCACGAATAGGTTTGACGCACCCACAATTTATACTTAAATTGTCCACAAACATGGCGTAATGGATAAAGTACTAGGTTATGCAGTTGTAAGTGACACATTTTCGGAAGTTGAATGTCTAATCCTCAGTTCAACCAACACAATTACAAATTATGGAGAACTTCTACTCAAGAACAAGAGCAGACTTCCCCCGTGGATTAAATAAAGTGGTCTGTTTAAATCACCGTTCAGAGTTTGACAGAAAGATTCCCGAGATTGATAAGATACATTGATGACACTCAAGATGAGAATAGTAGCCTGTATAATCCAAATTACTATGAATCATTAATCATCATCTCAAAAATTCAGACCAATGATAATTTCATATACTACACGCTTCCACAGATCTTCAGGATCACAGTTGATGCTGTGTGCAATTTGCTGGATGTCCGTGGATCTAGGTCATCCTACGCTTGTGCACTTACGCCATGGAGTCAACAGCAATACAATACATTTCTAACCAGCTCTTGCTTGCCTCTCTAACAGGAGCGGCAAACCGTAGACGTCGCTCCTTAATGGTAGTAGATATGGCGGATAGGTTGCCATAAAGTTGCTGCTTCATCAGATGATCTTGCCAAGATATATTTGACATTGTTCATAGTATATGGGTGTACGTGCCATCCAGTTTTTATTCCAATCTTTTGGTGAGTGCTCAGGATGTAGCATCGTAAACAAAGACAGACTTTGCCACTGTGCTGAAAGACTGTTTTTTCAGTTTGTTAGTTAGCCTTAGAGTCCATACTGACTGCAGCTTATCCAGTGACCTATTTTGTTACAATAACCTCCACACCTTGATTAACAATCCTATTTTAGCTCCCTTATGTGTACCTTGGTGCACAACTTCCTATAGTTTTGCTGATAAAATCATTTCCTTTTTCTTTATTACTATCAGACCGCCCTGCATTGCCCGAGCGTAAAATACACGAAAATATATTTTGATTCATACAGATTTTGTATTTATTTTATAAAATAAAATCTCTATTAATAATTATATTCTACCTAATATACAGTAGTGATTTCGAAAATAAAAAAGAGAACGACGTGAGTACCATCAGCTGGAATTGAACCTAGAACAGATAATTCTCCAACCTTATTTTTTAGCCTCTGAGCCATGCCCATACGCATGAAAATAGGGACGTTTTTTAACCTATGATTGTAGATTTGTGCATACAAACACGTTTAGTCGACTACTACAGTCAAGGGCAACTGTTTTGTTTTCAATTTTGACCCCTTAGCAGCAATTTCTGCCGGTTAAAGCCAAATCAAAATTGTGCTACAGATCCAAATACCCTGTATATCAAATTCCATGTCTTTAAGCGAAATATTTAGAGGAGTTTGGTAGAGACTTTTCGCAACCACACAGACAAGGTCAATTATATATATATATATATATATATGTATATATATATATATATATATATATATATATATAGCTTAGTGAGTTAAAAGAAAAGAGTGAGTTCAATTCTAGAAGATGAGATTTATCGGGATGATATAAATCTCAACAAGTTTCATTGGAGCTTATATAGGACTTCTCTACTCCTCTGATGAGAAGCATTAGGCTTCGAAATGCCTTTACATAAAAAGTCCTCTCTATCCCCCAACTAAATGTTTGTATACCATTATTGAATAAATGAATCATTCTATATTCACCAATATATAGTTTTTGCGACTTCATTTTCCACACTTATTGTTTTCCTATATATGTGTGTGTGTGTGTGTGTGTGTGTGTGTGTGTGTGTGTGTGTAAAAATATTCTTTAAGCACTTATATTTCCTCATAATATATACCAATCCTTATTTAAGAAGCTCAATGTAATTACAGAGCATATAACGAATAAATGACAAAAGTCTATATTCCAAATTTCAAGGTGTTGACCATCTTACAATTTATTCCTTTAATTCAGTTGACACTTACAATTCATAACAGTATCTGTTTCGTAGCACAAAATCAATCACTTAATTATTATATAAATCAGTGAATCTATTTTGCCCTTAACTCATCAGAAGCTATAGCAACAATCAATCCACTAAAAGGAAATAAATGCGTTTGGACATGATTAAAAAAAAATCCGAAAATTGGAAGAGAAGTTGCAAATACCTTATAGTTTTCATTATGCCATTTTGAATTTTAGAAATAAAGTCACTGAACCCGCATATATGTATTAAAAAATTCTATTAATTTAGGTATATTTTGCCAGAAATGTTTTATATATTAATTATTAAATTTATTATTTATAATTAATATATCCAAATTTACAGTTTACCCAAATAACGTTAACGATTACAATCTATTACACATGTTTATTATATATTAGTTTCGTATATATATATATATATATATATATATATATATATATATATATATATATATAGTCATCCACATACAGTACTCTTTCGCTGCTTCACAGCTCATCAGTGCGGCTAGACAAGCCACTACCTCAAGATAGGATCGAAACCCGATCGCCCAAACAGCAGTAGGAGCTTCTAACCAGGCAGTGAATTAGCAATGGTTTGACATGGTCCGAAGTACCTAAGCTCAATTTGTCTTTACACAAAGTGCATCGCTTTATACGCTAATGGTAATTTGTATATCACTTCCCAAATGCTCAACCTAAGAAAGGGAGCATTATAGTCATCCACATACAGTACTGTTTCGCTGTTTCACAGCTCATCAGTGCGGCTAGACAAGCAACTACCCCAAACCAGGATATATATATATATATATATATATATATATATATATATATATATATAATCCTGGTTTGGGGTAGTTGCTTGTATATATATATATATATGTGTGTTTCAAATAATATTATACATACAAACAATTATATATATATATATATATATATATATATATATATATAGATAGATATATATATATATAGTCTAAAGAAGCTTTGAATAAAAAAACTGCAAAAATAAAAATAAAGAAGGCAGTTTAGATTCCCGGAAGGAAAAAAATATTAATTTCAACCTATCGCAGACTAAGCACCCACATAATCCGATTTCTAAAAAGTTTATAATGACCAAAGAGAATTCATTTATGTATGGATGAAAAAAAAAAAAAGGCCTTAACTAAAATTGTTAAATAGTAATAGACTTAACACTTGCATAAGCCGATTTCGCAATAGTCTTGAATTTTAAAACAGAATCTAACTACATAAGGATGAAAAGAGAAAACCTTAACTAAAATTTTGTAAATAGAAAACGGGAATCATCAGCTGCTTACCATGTAGCTGTTTTGGAGATTTATATATATATATATATATATATATATATATATATATATATATTTATATATATATTTATATATATATACACGTTCGTTATTACAATTGGTTCTCCGGTCTTTCTCCTTATAGATGCTGGCATTCTGCTATCCTTTTATCAAACTAACACACCCTCGATGTTTTAGCAGTTATCTTGCCTTCAACATTGAGTCTGACTCGCACTTGATGGTTCTACGCGTACCCGGTGAACGATTTACTTCAACGTGCATCTAGCTTCCATTTTGTTTTAGCTAACAAGCTTAACATATATCCAGCAACATGACACAGACACGTGCAATTATTTCTGCTCGCATTTATCTCGCTAATGAGGTTGGCTTGTACCTAATAACTTAGCATTAACTTGGGGAGCAATTTATTATAACATTTGTCTAATTTTTTTTTTTTTAATAAAAGAATCACCACTTATCAAGTCCCAGGCGCCACTTGAGGATAACGGTTAAAGAGTGCACAGTGGTCAAAAGAACAATATAGTAATCGTTAGAAGTGTACATTTGGTAAATTGGATTACTTAAGGGGAACGGCTCAGAAAGAACTTGTTTACATTGGACTTGAAGACGGCCATATTGTAGCCAGTTGGAAAGAGAGTTCCACAGGTGGTGAGTTCTTAGAGCTAGTTAGTAAGTTATGAAATATATATGGCGATTAAACTACACTGAATATTCCGCGTTTCATCCACTCTAGGATTCTCAGTCTTACTTAAGGTAACTAGCTTAATCGCCATAATACGCGGAATATTCAGTGTAGCTTAATCGCCATATATATTTTATCACTTACTATATATGTGTGTGTGTGTGTGTGTGTGTGTGTGTGTGTGTTGTTGTTGTTGTTGCGAACATTAAATATTTTCATTTTCTTTTATCGACAATTTTTCTTACCAAATCCTTTTATATTCCAAGGAAAAAAAAAATTTCTTTTTTTCTGAGGACTATATATATATATTTGTCTCAGCTGAGTTGTTTAGTGGGCCTCTACTATTTAACGAAACCCGTGGAAGAACTATTTCATAAGAATAAAATACTATATTGGATACATCCTCCAGTTTTGGAATATTGACTAACAATATACATCTATGGCCAAAATTATGGAGCACCTATACAAAACTTAGATAGTAGTCTAAATCTGTAAAAAAACTTAGATAATTGTTTTAACCTACGCATTTAAATGTTAAGAATTGTACAGTGAATAATTGAAAGCAAATATAACATATCTAACACTAAATTGTTGTATTTATTTGCTTTAAAGCCTCTTTTAAGAGTTTTAGCTGAGTTTCATCCAAACTTCATTCCAATATTCAAAATGGTTCATTGTCATACTAACAATTGTTTCTTATTTTTCGGATAATATTTGATTCCTGCAGTGCTATAATAGTATATTTAATTGAAAATGACTCCAAAGAAGCAGTTTTCAGAGATTAGAAGGCACAAATTGTTTCCTTATCTTGTGAAGGATATTCCCAGGTAGAAATTGCCAGGAAGATGGGATGTTCAAGGAATGGGAGTTCAAACAATGATTAAAAAGGAAACAAAGTCTTTCAAAAACAGAAAAGGACAAGGTTGTAAAAAGTCTACAACCGCCAGGGAAGACAAATCTTTGAAAAAAAAAAAAAAAACCATCCCTTACAGATAAAAAGAAAAGTTCTTCAGAGCTTGCTGCTGAACTTTGGGAGGATGCAAACAAAAGCATATCAGCTCGAACAGTGAGAAGAAGGTTATTGGAAGCGGGATTAAAAGAATGCAAAGCGAGGAAGAAGTCATATTTGTCTCAGGCTAACAAGAAAAAAAAAAAAAAAAAACGACTGAAATTTGCAAAAAGATGAAACTTGCACACTTGATCATTGGGCAAAATTAACTATTTATTTCCTAAACTTTGAAAGGAACAACTGAAATTTTTATGCGAATACCCATCTATAAAATCTATTCAAAAATTTTAGGACATTCTCATTTTTTCTCATCAGATTTTTCGCACCTCTGGAGCGGTTTATATTCGCCATATGTCAGATTTGGAGGAGGAAGCGTAATGGTTTGGGGCTGCATGATTTTTTTTTTTTTTAAACAGTGATCACCACTTATCAAGGCCCGGAAGTCACTCAGGGATAAGGGTTATTGCAAGTACATTAGGTTAGTGAGGAGATTTGATGAAGTGTTTACTTAAGGGGGCGCTTCATTAGGAATTTGTTAACGTTGGACTTAAAGACATCCAAGTTGTAGTCAGGTGGGAAGCAGGCAGACGGAACAGAGTTCCACAGGCGTGCAATTCTAAGAAAGAAGCTTTGTTCATGGAATCCTCGTTTTGATTTAGGCACAGATATAGAGTGGGGGAAATTTTTCACAGTGGATTCAGCTAGACGGGTGTTTTTCGTGAAAGATTGGCGAGGGGGGACCAGAGATTGGAGTTCAGACGAGCACCTGCCATGGAAATAACGATAAAACAAGGATAGGCTCGCAACGTCTCTTCTGTGGGAGAGAGGTTGCAGGGTAGAGAAAAGGGCATCCCCCACTAAGCCACGAAGTCTATTTTGTACTCTGTCAAGGCAGGATAGGCTGTTTTTAGCAGCTCCTGCCCAGATATGGCAGCATTATTCCATCCTTGGACGTACTTGGCTTCAGGCATTGGACTGTTGTACACATGTGAGGGCAGAATGAACTCCACAATTTATACTAAAATGCTGAACCAGTTTTACCAAAACTCTTTGACTAAAATATTTGATTATAACATTCCAAGTGATGTAATCTTTCAACAAGATAATGCCCCATGGCATATGTCAAAAGTTTAAATGGTTTGGTTTGAGAAAATAAGTATTACAGTGATGAAGTTGACCCCTCAATCCCCACACCTAAATCCCATTGAAATTTTGTGGCCTCATCTAGGGAAAAGAGTGAGAATGCACAAATGTTCATCAAAAAAAAAAAAAAAAAAAAAAAATTTGGAGGCCAAACTTCATGAAGAGTGGCAGAAAATAGATCCTACCACCTGCAACAATTTAGCCTAAAAATATGCAAAAACGAATAAAAGCAGTTATAAAGGCAAAAGAAGGACATTCCACATATTGATTTTTGTTAAAATAGATTTATTAATGTTTACTCCACCATTCTTCACCTTTAAATATATTATAACTGAATTATAATTTCCATTTTTTATTGAGGCTCATTAATTTTAACCAAGGTTTTATATATATATATATATATATATATATATATATATATATATATATATATATATAACTACTTCATTTACTCACATAAATTTAATATACGAAAGTATAGATTTATGCGTAAACTTTAAGTATTTACATCAAAAGTGCTCAATACGTAGGTAGAGCTAGTTAGTAATTTATAAAATATATATTCAGTGTAGCTTAATCGCCATATATATTTTATAAATTACTATATATATATATATATATATATATATATAATATATATATATATATATATATATATATATATATATATATATATATATATATATATATATATATAATAGACCGATTAATCGAAATCAGGATTCAGAAAAATCGGAGCTTTTTGGGGTATCGGTATCAGTATCGGAATCAGGAAAATTTGAACCTATTACTTAAATTATCGTTTTTTTTTTATTTCAGAAACATATTTGATTGCTTTAATTATTGATTTAAACTTCCAGTAAGACTAAAATGTATAGATTATCTCCCCCCTCACAAGTGTTTTTACGTTTGAGAAAATATATGCACATTTAAGATGTGTTTTTACTGTAATCTGGGCAAAATAATAATTTTATAGTTAAATATTTAGAGGTTTATAAAGAATCAGAATCGGTATTTGTATTGGAATCTGGAATTATTACGGAATCGGTAATAATATTAGAATCGTCCCATCATTAATATATATATATATATATATATATATATATATATATATATATATAAAGAGAGAGAGAGAGAGAGAGAGAGAGAGAGAGAGAGAGAGGACGTTCCAAAAGTAGTCTTTTATTTTTTATTCCGCCAGAATTGGTATTGCAAATTGCATTGTTATGACCAACAGATGAACATACATTCATAACCTGTAAGTTTCATCTCTCTATTGTAGATATTAACGGTATGAGACTTTAAGAAAGAAGCTACCCATGTCATACATGTGCGTCAGAAGCAGAGATACCTCATTCAATTCATAGCAAAAGTGCATTAAGTCTGGTGGTGACTATGTAGAAATATAAATTACGGAGCATAAAAGGTCGATTGTTTTTATGGTGCTACTCCCGTCTTTGGAACTTTCCACTTTATAATTTTTGAGTATATATATATATATATATATATATATATATATATATATATATATATATATATATGTATATGTATATATTAACTTAATCCTTTCTTTTTTTTCCGCCATCTTTCCTCCCCCCCTTGTTTTTTTTACTTTTACTCTACCTCTATCCTCTTTTGTTCCTCTTTCTTCTTTAATTATTTCTTATATGTTTCCCTTGATTCTTTTCTCTTTTTTCTGTCTTTTTCTTCAACTTTCTATCCCTTCCTCTTCCTTCCTCCACCTTTCCAGTCCTGGATATGACCTTAAACTATATCCGATGGTGAGACCTCAGCTTGCGGGCTTTAGGGAGTGTGAAGCCACCCTTTCATTACCATTGCTTCCAGGTCCACTCTGACCCGGAGTAGTAGTACCTATTAGAGCCCCAATTATGGGTTAAATAGAAACCGACTTGAAAAAAAAAAACCCCCAAAAAAAAAACAAATATATTCTATTAAAAAATTGTTCTTCAAAATCACTGGATTCGGCATTAAATAACCAGAAATGGGTTGATATGCCGTCAAACAAAAACCAAACCAAATCCTCCACCTTTCCCTCTCTTCTCTCTCACCCTTTTTTCTCTTCCTTTCTTTACCTTTCCTCTCTTCACCTTTTTCTTTTCCTCATTTCCTCTACCTTTTCCTCTATTTCCCCTCTTTCTTTCTCTCGTTTTTCCTCTCCATCTTTTCCTATCTTTCCCTTCTTTACTTTATCTGTTCCTACCTCCACCTTTTCCTCTTCTCTCCCTCATCCGTTCTCTGTATCTTCTTTTCTCAACTTTTGCCCTTTTGTCTACCAATTTATCACAAAAAAAAAAAAATGAAAAGAAAAAAAGACAATATTTCAACATTTGTAAGGGGTGCTCAGTTTCTAATACAACGTTATAGTAAATCGATCACTCATTTTAGAACCACTCGACGTTTTTAGGCCAACTTTCGCGATTTAACCTTTTCTTAAGCAGTTTAGCCTTTTTTTTTTAAAATTAAATTATTTAAAAAAGTCGAAATCCAAAAAACAGCTAGACTACTGTAAAAAAAAAACTAAATTCGCGAAATTTGGCCTAAAAACATTGAGTTGTTCTAAAACTGGTGAGCGATGCATTAGAAATTGAGCACCCCAACAAATATTTGAATATTGACTTTTTTCAATTTTTTTTTTTTTATAATCTGGTAGACTAATATCCATTCGGTAATAATCCGCTGAAAAAATTGAAAAGAAACGAAAATTAAAAAAAAAAAAAAAAAAATAGAGAGAGGTGGGTGAGGCAAGATTCTTCAAATCCGCCAAAACCATTCATCTGAGAACCCTTTAAAAATTAACTCTGGAGAGTTTTAGGTAATTTTTATTCATGTGCACAAAATCCCTAATAAAAGAGGTCCTGGATATGATCTAAAACTATATCCGATGGTGAGGCCCCACTTTGCGGGCCTTGGGGAGTATGGAGCCACCCTTTAATTCCCATTGCTCCCAGGTCCACTCTGACCCGGAGTGGTAGTACCTGTTAGGGTCCCAACTATGAGTTGAATAGAATCCGACTTAAAAAACAAATATACTCCATTAAAAATCGTTCCTCAAATAACTAAATTCGGCATTAAATAACCTGAAAAAGGTTGATATGCCGTCAAACAAAAACAACCAACCATCTAATAAAAGATTAATTTGCAACGCAGAAACACAGAATAATTAACCAACACCTCTTTTTAGAACAAAACAACAAAAGAGTTTATTTTGAAAGAAGAAAGGACGGTGTCCGAGGTGAAAAGAAAGAAAAGGAATAGAAAGTTCTTGGATGTTTTCGTTTAGAAAACTTGAAGTGTCTCCAGGTTGTCTAGTGGATGCTTTCAGTGAAATAGTCGCAGCTTGGGGGGGGGGGTCAGTAGACAGAGAGTGAGAGGAGAGAGGTCTGTCTTCTTTGATGATCTGAGCTCCTGGCTAGTTCCTGACAGGAGTAATTAGTTTTTTAAGGGATATATAGGATTAATGCACCCTAGTAGCTGACTGGTCAGTGTGTGGCCGCATCAGTCAGCTACTAAGGTGCATTAACCCACAAGAAAAAGTAGTTTGCTACGGGGTGCAGGAAAAATAGAACAACATCCTAAGCAACCAAGGACAAACAATGTCTAACTCTAATACTATCGAACCGTCAATCAATTTTACGCTTGCCTGAGCCCCCCCCCCTCTCTCTCTCTCTCTCTCTCTTTCTCTTTGTCTGTCTCTCTCTGATTTCTCTTTCTCTCTCTATTTCTTTTTCTCGCTTTGTCTCTGTCTCTTTCTCTCTCTCTGTTTGTCTCTTTGTCTCTCTCTCTCTTTCTGTCTCTCTCTCTTTCTCTCTTTCTCTTTGTCTCTGTCTATCTCTCTCTCGTTCTCTCTCTCACTTTCACTTTCTCCCCGTCTCGCTTTCTCTCTCTCCCACTTTCTCTCTATTTTCTCTCTCTCTCTCTCTCTCTCTCTCTCTCTCTCTCTCTCTCTCTCTCTCTCTCTCTCTCTCTCTTTCTCAAATAAGACTTTTCATGCAGCTTTTTATACCGAACCCCGTCTTCCTCTCCTTCTACCTTTGGTCCTGGATATGACCTTAAACTATATCCAGTGGTGAGGCTCCAGCTTGTGGGCTTTGGGGAGTATGGAGCCACCCTTTAATTACCATTGCTCCCAGGTTCACTCTGACCCGGAGTGGTAGTACCTGTTAGGGTTCCAACTATGGGTTAAATAGAAACCGACTTGAAAACAACAAATATATTCTATTAAAAATTTTTTCTTCCAAATCTTTGGATTCGGCATTAAATAACCCGAAAAGGGTTGATATGCCGTAAAACAAAAACAACCAACCAACCTTCTACCTTTCTCCCTCTTTCTCCCATGTCTTCTCCCTTTCATCCCCCCTCTCCCTCTCCCTCTCTCTCTCTCTCGCTCTCTCTCTCTCTCTCTCTCTTTCTGCGTCCCAATTGCGATTCTTCTTGCAGCTCTCACACCAACCCTATGCATTGCGGTGAAACTTCGTAGTCATGTGTGGTCCAGTTCAACGTAGCTATCCCGCTGAACGGTAATCATACACACCTGGCTGAAAAGAAAACACGTGGTATTCACCGAAAAAATGACGACACGCAAAAAATTGAAGAGCTCCATAATTAAAGGGGGATTGCTTCAACTCGAACAGATATGCCTAATCCGGAATGAGATTATTATATGCAGCTGCATTTTCTGTTTATTATACTGAAAAAAAAAAAATCGTAAATCAGAAGGAACTAGAAAGCTGACGCAAGCATTTGCGAATGTGTGGAAGAGAATCATACGACGCAACACTACATCTACTCCCTAACCGACGCAATTTAAAAGATCTTGCGGAGTACAGCGTGTAACGATAAAATTGAGAAAAGACGACATGATTCCATTTCCGTTTGATGACAATCGGTTACCTTTTTTTTTGTTGCAGACCATCTACTAGTTGGCCAGTTGTCTACAAATCCCAAGAGCGAGAGGAGCCGTCTATCATGTCTGAAAGTGACACAATGTTCAAAGAGCGAGATCGGAGATGCGCCGCTGTACAACACATGCTCTCTACTGATCCAAGTTATGACAACAGGACTATTGCCAGCACCCTCAAAATACATCGCTGGATTGCCACAAATTACAGGGATATGCCCAGGGTGGTGAAAACAAAGTTCCCAGCCACGGTTATGGTCTTTCGTGTGCTTTTAAGTGAGGGTCACACCATGCAACGTCGCATCTTCGAAGTCGGCTTGAAAGCCAACATCAAAGTGCACCTGGATGTGCCGAAGAGTGTGGTGATCCCCTGGTGCAATAAGGTTGCTGCTGGAGGACCCTGGGTATGTCAGCAGGATTCTGTGCCAGCCCGCAAGTCCAAAGAAGACTCAGGCTTGGCTTCAGAAGTAGTGCTACGACTTTGTACCCTTCTCTCACTACTCCCCCTCCCCTTTTCTACCCCGACCTGAACCTGCTGGACTACTTCATTTGGTCATGCGTCGAGAACATCACCAACATGACCTCCCACAACACCAAAAACCAGCCTGATCGCCACCATCTGGAGAGCTTCCGCCGGCACTTGTGTAAAAGGCATGCTCCCAGTTCCGGACCCATATCTAAACGGTGATTAAGACTGAAGACGGCTACATAATCAAGTTAGCTGAATTGATTTTTTCAATAAAAGTTTTAAAATAAAGCTGTAGTGTTGTTTTCTTTAGGGTGACAAATTTATTGTTCCAACCTGTACTATTTACTCAAAGGAAATCTACATTCTAGAAGAAACCTCATTTGCATATTACATTAAGCAAAATCTATTTTAAATATTATCTCTATGTTATTAATTGTTGTATTAATTTTTTAATTGTTCTATTTAGAAATATTATTTAAAGTTGATTTATTTAATTTATTTTTAATTTATATTTAACTAGCAGTTCAGCCTGGCTTTACTCGAGCACAATTGTACTGTTCACAACTATATATATATATATATATATATATATATAGCCCTGTTGGTAGGGCATTAGAATACGCCGACTGCCCCCCCCCTGCAGAGGGTAAAAGTCCCTCAATGGGGGTCCTGGATATGACCTTAAACTATATCCGATGGTGAGGCCCCAGCTTGCGGGCTCTGGGGAGTATGGAGCCACCCTTTAATTGCCATTGCTCCCAGGTCCACTCTGACCCGGAGTGGTAGTACCTGTTAGGGTCCCAACTCGGGGTTAAATAGAAACTGACTTACAAAAAACAAATATTCTATTAAAAAAATTTTCTTCAAAATCACCGGATTCGGCATTAAATAACCTGAAAAGGGTTGATATGCTGTAAAACAAAAACAACCAATATATATATATATATAATAAATTCCAAAGCCAAACAACGTCGCAGTCCACATGAGCCATGACAGTCAATGAACTGGAAGTCCAAGACTCGAGTTTCGCCCTCATTTGGGCTCATCAGTTAGACACATCCGAACTCAGGATTCGAAACCCGAGCCTCTTGCATGCGAGGCAAGCACTCTACCAACTGAGCAAACGCCCTGCACACAAGAATTTCTATTAACCAACACAGATCAAGCAAACCGCGCCAAAATCTGACTGAAATGGACCTACTTTGTCTCGACAAGGGACGCGGTCATTCAACAAGCCAATGTCTCACAAGCAGGAGTTTTAACTCCTATGATAAGAAAATCCTACTATAAGTTACTCGCTTGGTTAGCATCGCTGGTTGTCATCGTCCTTTCGAGTTAAAACTCCTACTTGTGAGACATCGGCTTGGGGTTATTGGCTGGTTGGATGACCGCGTCCCTTGTTGAGACGAAGTAAGTTCATTTCACAGTCAGATTTCGGCACGGTTTACTGGGTGTATGGGGAGGTTTCCAATCAGATCGTTTGTTGACTTGTGCGAAAGCTCCATGTGAGCCAATAATAATAAAACCAAAAATAATACCTATAATAGTAGGAGCACTAGGAACAATCCCGAAAAACTTTGAAAAAAGAATGGGAGAAATTGGAATCAAAGAAATAACTGGAAAAATACAACGGACAACAATAATGAAAACAGTTGAAATATTAAGGAAAACCCTTGAATGCGGAAACTAACACACATGAGCAACAAGTGCGAGCCAGACAAACTGCTGCAAAGGCAAAACATGAAGCGCTACATGGAATCAAGAATATTGAAGCCGCTTATCTATAAGTTCTCTAACCCAATCCCCATCCTCTAGGTGTGTCAGAATTTTTGGGGAATTTTTGACACCCCTAACAAAAAAACTGCGAATAAAATATAAAAAAAAACTCGTAATTTCTCTTTTAGTGGGTTGTTGTGTTTTCTTTATAGAATATACTTCCAAAATAAACTATTAAAGTCGTTTAAAAAATAATGGAAATATTATTTTTTATCTTTCAAAAACAGTGTTTACAAAGTGCCTGCTTACGTAATGAAATCAATTGAATTTTACGAGTAAATATTTTTTCACTTTAAAAATCTATCAAAATTTTTCTATTGGTTCAATTTTTACGATATTTTCAGGTTCAATGTGAAATTTTGTGCTCTTTCCTATTAATAAACCGAATATAATATTCTAGAATAAGTTTTTTTTTAAATTCACCCCCATCCCACTTTGAAATGTCTATTGAAATGTAAATAATTAATTTTCTCACCTTAAATTTATGTATCACAAATTGAAGATAAAAGATAAATAAATAAAATAAGCTAATTTAAAACAAAAAATACTTATTTACCTGCAAAGTCCAAAGTTTAAAACCTTTTTTTTTAAGAAAACACTTTGAATTTTTTAAG